>NC_143489.1:58016448-58169204 GCF_027475165.1 Benincasa hispida
CAAACCCAACGATTTATTTAACTGGTTACCACAAGTTTTCATAAAAATCACCAATGCAACTATTTTCACAAGTTCATGTGTTCGACCCTAGACTTACTAGAAATCTCAGAGGAATTTAGACTTCAATTTTACCGGGGAAACTTGAGTGAACAACGCAATCCACCAACGCATATCATCCATCTTTTCACTTAATAAAATTAACGCAACAAGTTTTTGGCGTCGTTGCCGAGGACTTCGGCAAAATAGTTGTTAACGGTAATTTTTGTGATTTCTTTGCAGAACTCTCAATCTCTCGTGAACTACGATCCGGAGAATGAGAGAACATTTCGAAGGAGACTACGAGACCACCAACAGCAACCACAATCCGATAAAAAAGAGATGGCGGAGCAGCCTGGAGGTGGAGCACCAAATGATAATAATGTAATGGCGAATCCGATTCTATTGGCAAACGATTGCAATAGGCCCATTAGGGACTATGCATCGCCGAACCTCTATGATTTCTCTCCTGGAATCATGAGGTCTGTCCTTAATGGAAGCAGATTCAAGATGAAACCAGTGATGCTGTAGATGATCCAGACTGCAGGTCAATTCGGAGGAAGGTGTGGCAAGGATCCGCACGCCCACCTTCGAACTTTTATTGAAATCTACAATACTTTTGTGTTCCCAAACATCTCTGCCGAAGAAGTTCGACTAATGTTGTTCCCCTTTTCTCTCTGTGATCAGGCTAGGAAATGGGCTTATTTGCTCGAACCAGGAGAGATTACTTCTTGGGAGCAGGTAGTGGAGAAATTCATGAAAAAGTATTTTCCACCTACCGAGAACGCAAGACGAAGAAATCTTATTACCAATTTTGAACAAGATATGGACGAATCGCTCAGCGATGCTTGGGCAAGGTTTAAAAGGTTGGTCTGAGATTATCTGCATTGTCTTTAGGCTAGGAAGTGGGCTACTAGATTGTCTTCAAATGGAAATTTTCTATCACGGTTTGAACCCTGCTTCACAGACCGCTGCCAATGCGGCAGCCGTTAGTGGTCTGCTTGACAAAACTTACGAGGAGGCAAAGAATATTCTGGACCGCATCTCCAAGAACCATGAAGACTGGAGGGAGAATGACCAGAGATTGAGACTCAAAGATTCCGATGCAAATAACGGTGCCATTGTTTCATTACAAAACCAAATGACCGCAATGATAAATTTGATTCAAGGAATGGCGATCAGCAGCCCAACACCGCAAGGTGGGCAAATTAACGCAATAAGTCAAAACACTGCAAGGTGTGCAACTTGCGGTGATGGGCATGCGATGGAAGATTGCCCGCAAAATCCACAGCCTATATATTTTGTAAAGAATAATCACTTTTCAAACACTTACATACCCGGGTGGAGAAACCACCTCAATTTTTCTTGGAAGAACCAACAGTAAAATTTTCAATCTGTGGCGCAAAAAGAAAGGCCATCAGGATTCTTCCAATGCAACAATGGTCAGCAGAGTAACCAATCAAGTAGCTCACAACAACCAATGCAATCTTCTTCTTTAGAGAGCCTATTGAAGTAATATATAGAGAAAAATGAGATAGTGCTTTAAAGTCAGGCTATGTCCATCCGCAACCTCGAATTGTAAATAGGCCAGATTGCGAATGAGTTGAAGAGTCGACCGGAAGGGGCGTTGCCAAGTTCTACCGAGCTTCCACGTAACCCAGTGGGATCAGGTAAGGAGCAAAGAAGGATCAGAGTAGAACAACTTCCATCGCAACTGAGCGCGAGATTGCGGTAACGCAAGAAGAAGAAAGAGAGAATGAAGCAGTGGAACCTGAGGTTGTGTCAACCTCAAAGTCGAATGAAACAGGAACCGTGAAAGTCCAGTTACCACCTTTCCCTCAGAGGCTAAGAAAGAAGAAAAACGAAGAGGTATAGTATCAACGCTTCTTATCTATGTTAAAGGAAATACATGTTAACATTCCGTTCAGTGAAGTGGTTGAGGAAATGCCTGCCTATGCCAAGTTTCTGAAGGACATGGTAACTAAGAAAAGAGGCACTGGAAAATTTGCCACGGTGGCATTAACGCAAAGTTCCAAATCAATTATTCCACCAAAGATGAGCGATCTTGGAGCTTCACTATTCCTTGCTCCATAGGAGGACTCTATATTGGGCAAGCCCTGTGTGACTTGGGGGCCAGCATAAATTTGATGCCGCTGTCAATCTTTAGACAATTAAATGTGGGGCAACTCGTGCCCACATCAGTGACTCTCCAATTGGCTGACAGATCTCTGGTTCATCCAGAAGGTAAGGTGAAGGATGTGCTGATCACGATTGATAAATTTATTTTGCCAGCTGACTTCATCATTCTAGACTGTGAGGCCGACAAAGATGTGCCCATCATTTTGGGGCGACCTTTCTTATTCACGAGTCGTGCTCAAATTGATGTGCAGAAGGGAGAAATCACTTTGAGCATAAACGGACAGAAGCTCAAATTTAACATAATTCATGCCATGAAATTCCCGGATGAGGAAGACCTACAAGATTCTGACGATGGCTTGAATTTGATTAAAGAAGAAAAGTTTGATGAAGAGTGTGAAGAAGAGGATGTCAACGCATCCGTAGCTGCCTGCAATGCGATCGTAGCAAAAACAAACAAAGAAGAAGAAATGATCACAACACAAGAAGAAGAGCCAAAAGAAGAAAGAAAAACAACGCAACCTTCCCTGGTCGAACCACCAATACTTAAACTGAAGACCCTACCAACACATTTGAAGTACGTATTTCTGGGGCAGAATGAGAAGCCGCCAGTGATAATTTCCTCTGTGCTCAAGGAAGATCAAGAGAATGAATTGATGAGCATTCTCAAGAAATATGTGCGAGCAATCGGCTGGACGCTCGCTAACATCAGAGGAATTAGCCCCGCATACTGCATGCACCACATTCGTCTTGAAGAGGACCACAAAGAAACTATTGAACATCAATGCAGACTCAACCCTGCGATGAAGGAGGTTGTCAAAAAGGAGATTATAAATGGCTGGATGCGGACATTATCTATCCCATTGCAGATAGCACATAGGTCAGCCCTGTGCAATGTGTGTTGAAGAAGGGCGGAATGACGATAGTCCCAAATGAGAACAATGAATTAATACTGCAAAGAACTTTCACTGGATGGCGCATATGTATGGACTACCGCAAATTGAATGCGGCCACAAAGAAAGATCACTTCCCTCTGCCAATCATCAATCAGATGCTAGACAGATTAGTAGGGAACGATTTTTATTGCTTCTTGGATGGATATGCCGGGTACAATCAAATCATGATAGCTCCCAAAGATCAAGACAAGACCACATTCACCTACCCATATGGGACATTCGCTTTTCGCCGCATGTCGTTTGGTCTCTACAATACGCTGAGCACGTTCCAGAGGTGCATGATGGCGATCTTTTCAGATTTTCTCGAACACTCAGTGGAAATATTTATGGATGACTTCTTCGTTTATGGGAACACTTATGAAGTCTGCCTGGCTAATTCGGAGAAAATTCTGAAAAGATGTGAAGAGACGAACCTGATGCTCAACTGGGAAAAATGTCACTTCATGGTGAAAGAGGGTATAGTGTTGGGACACAAGGTCTCCCGAGAAGGGTTGGAGGTGGACAAAGCAAAGATCAACGAAATTGAAAAGCTTCCACCTCCAACCAGCATGAAGGTTGTGCAAAGCTTCTTGGGGCACGTTGGATTTTACAAACGAATCGTCAAGGACTTCTCTAAAATAGCATGACCACTGAGCGCGTTGTTGGAGATGGACAGAAGGTTTGAATTTGACAACAATTGCCTCAACGCATTCCAAGTTTTACAAGATGCGTTGATTACTGCGCCCATCTTGATTAAGCCGAATTGGACGCTGTCGTTCGAAATCATGTGCGACACAAGTGGGTATGCGATGGGAGCCACATTGGCGCAAAAGAAGAAAACTATTTTGCACCCCATCGCATATGCAAGTAAAACTCTGAACCCTGCTCAAATAAATTATACCACCACTGAAAAAGAACTCTTGGCTGTGATTTTTCGTTGGAAAAATTCTATGCATATCTATAAGGAACCAAGGTACTCATCCACACTGATCACTCGGCAATCAAATATTTGATGACACAGAAGGACGCAAAGCCGAGGTTGATCAGATGGATTCTCCTCCTTCAAGAATTTGATACCGAGATAATTGATCGGAAGGGGACAAAGAATCAATTTGCGGATCACTTGTCCACACTGGAAAATCCCGAGGTTGACTGCAATGAATCTGAAGTGAGTGCTGTGTTTCCGGATGAGCAGCTGTTTCACATAGAAGAATTGCCCTGGTATGCGGATATCGTTAATTATTTGGTTTGTGAACAATTCCCTGAATATTACATCTACCATCAATGGAAGAAGCTCAAGAATGAATGCAGACACTATTATTGGGATGCGACTCTGTATAAAAGAGGTGCAGACCAAATCATTCTATTATGCGTACCAGATGCTGCTCAACAACGCATATTGTCACAGTGCCACGATTCGCCATATGGAGGGCACTTTGGAGGGCAACATATTGCAACCAAAGTTTTGCAAAGTGGATTCTTTTGGCTTTCATTGTTTAAGGATGCTGCCAACTACGCAATGAAATGTGATCGGTATCAACGCATAGGCAACATTTCATGGAAGAACGCAATGCCAATGAACACTATCTTGGAGCTAAAACTATTTGACGTATGGGGGATTGATTTCATGGGACCATTCCCTCCTTCAAACGGTAAGCACTATATTTTATTAGCCGTCGACTATGTCTCCAAGTGGGTAGAGGCAATTGCATGTGCCGCAAGTGATACGGCGATAATCTCCCAATTCCTGAAGAAAAATATGTTCACTCGTTTTGGCACTCCCTGTGCCATCATAAGTGATGAAGGATCACACTTTGTCAAACACAATATAAAGGAGCTATTGCGCAAGTACAATATCCTACACAAGGTGGCCATCGCATGCCATCCACAAAAAAATGGCTAGGCTGAAGTGTCCAATCGTGAGATTAAATTGATACTTGAAAAGGTAGTGAAACCTTCATGGAAGGATTGGGCAATGAAGCTTGATGATGCATTGTGGGCATACCGGACCGTATTTAAAACACCTATAGGTATGTCCCTCTATGCGTTGGTATTCGGCAAGGCATGTCATTTGCCTTTGGAGTTGGAGTATAAAGCATTGTGGGCAGTAAAGAAGCTGAATTTTGATTTGAAGAAGGCAGGGGAAGCGCAAAAAATGCAACTGATCGAGCTAAAAGGATAGAGGAACAACGCATATGAAAATGCAAAGATTTACAAAGAGCGCACCAAGTGCTGGCATGATCAACGCATATTCAATAAGAACCTCCAAATCGGGCAAAAAGTCTTACTTTTCAATACACGTCTGTGACTCTTCCCGGGAAAGCTAAAGTCACGTTGGTCCGGACCGTTCATAATTCGACAAGTACTTCCGCATGGCGTGGTGGAATTATCAAAGGACGACGGAACCAACATATTCAAAGTCAAAAAGCTATGAGTAAAGGCATACCATGGAGAAGACTGGCAGCGCCAAGTCAACTTCATGGAACTAAGAAACTTTGAATGAAGAAGGAAGTAGGTGGTCCCTGCGTTATTAGATGATCACAACTTATCAGGGACGCAAGTTTTGAGAAACCTCAAGTCTTTAACTCTTTTCTCCACTACTCGAAATTTTCACTATCTTTTCAATTCTGATTTATCCTACTTTACTATCACTATCGTTTCTACAAAAACAAAAATTGCAATAACGATTTTTATTTTTGTTTAAAATAATTTGACCCTCTCTTTGTTTTTCTTACAACGATCGAGGCGCTGGATTGCGGAAATGTTATGCGAAGCAACACTTATCTTATTACATCACAGCAACCCAACGAAGAGTGATCGCCGCAAAGATGGATGTGTCAATACAATGCAAGCGACAATGCAAAATTTAGGGGTGTACTCTTCCTTATCTTTATTTCCAGTTTCACGTTATCACATTGCATTTTAGTTTTCAAAGTTTTATCACCGCATCCTCTTTAATCACCGCAATCATGTGACATAGATAAATTTAGTAAGTTACCGCATTTTGTTTCTTATCCAAGTATGATTTCAATGATGATAAATCTACTTCTATTTCTTTCGTATACACTAGAGTCAACTTAATCTTTAAATAGTCACCTCATGAAATATTTCTAGAAGTTAGGGGTTTGCTAGCTTTCTTTCAAACTCTCTTTACAAGCATTCTATGACCATCATATGACCTATTTTAATTTCTTTTGGCAATGAGAACATTGTCGCATTTTAAATTTGGGGATGAGGTATTTATTTTCGACCTTGCTATCTTATAAAAAAAATTATTTTTGAGAATAACAACTCCATTGTCAATAAAATGGGAAACCCTTGTTGATAAGAGTTAAGTTGTGAAAGGCACTTACCCGTAGTTGGATGTCCGCATGACACATGTGGGGGCAAGCCAAAATGAAAGTAAGTCACTAGGATCAATGTATAAATCAATGACTGCGACTCCACTGTCAAATCGGTATGAGTTTAGTCTAAGAAAGAGTGCATTGCTCGTAGTTGGACGTCCATATGACACACGTGGGGCAAGCCAAAACGAATGCAAGGCACTCGAATCAGTGCAAGGTTAGAAAAAAAAAATAGCAATGAAGAAAATTTTTGTGCAAGGATAAAATCATTTGACACCCCAGAAGAAAATTTTATTTTAAAATAAATCATGTGAAGTTTCGGAATTTAGTAAAGTCCTTTTGCAAATTAAGCTTGCAATCCCTAAGTCTTAGAAATATTTTAAGAAGAGACCTGAATAAGAAAGAAAATTCTGGTATATAGGATTTGAATGAAGTATCTTGAGAAATCTAGGGAAGAAAACTTTGCAGTTAACTTGCTAAAAGAATTTTTAGCTTATGCTTGAGGACAAGCATTGTTTAAATTTGGGGGTGTGATAGCGGGCAGAAATGCACGTTATCATAGTGCTAAGTTCTTAAACAATGTTGGATTGCGTTGATGAAATATGTTAAATTGCGTCCATTGAGCATAAATTCTATAATATTGCAGTCGCATGCGTCCAACGCATTAGAGCAGTTGATCTCTACATTTTTATGCAGAATATGCGTTAATGCAATGCAGAGATTGCAATCATAGGAATACACTGGTCGAGCGCAACTTCGCCGCAAGACTTTGCATTGATCATGCTTGCAAACATTCGCCCAAGAAGAATCACCGCAACTTGGTCAGTGCAACATGGTGGGTGCATCCGGGTGATAGGATAATTAAGAGTGATGGGACAGAAAGCTGATGACAGTCGGATCCAAATTAAGTTGACAGCCGATAACGGTCACAAAGTACATTTAGTTTTATCAGTAACAATCATCTGGCGCGTCATTCAGGAATTAAAGTTGTCCCATCTATACAACTGGGAGAGAGAAGCCGCCTTTCACCTTTGATGCCCTATAAATACCAAGTGCAATCTTCAGAAAAGGGGTTGATCAGTGAACGAATTGATCAGTACTTCTGTTCATAGTTTTCTTTTCCATTTTACGACGGAGTAAGAGAAGAGTGGTGATGCCGGAGACCGCCCAGGGCAGCTCGAGAGAGAACCTTGGGGCATAAGAGTAGAGAGCGAGCCGACTCTCACGAGAGTGGGAATATCTTTAGAGCACGAGCAGAAACAGTGTAAACGCCTAGCAGCAAGAAATTGCTCCAGGCTCTTTACTATACTTGCATTGTTATTGTACTTCATCTCATATCTATTCAATGGAAGTTCTATTTCTACATCTGCTCACTCTCTCAATACGCATGAGTAGCTAAACTAGTTGAATGGGTTGAGAAGAAATAAGCTAACATGGCCAAGGAAGTTCATTGCTTGCGATTATCTTGTTTTATGTTGTGCAAAATACCCTTTAGAGTTACTCGAGAGAGAATCTAAAGAAAGAACCTAATGTCTCGAGAGAGCTAGGTTAGAATCTGGACTCGAAAGAGCAAGATTAGGCTTGCATAAACAAGAGATAAGCTCTGTTTGTCAACTTGCATCACATGTATCCTAGGAATGGGAGTGATATTATGTGGTCGCATATTTGTGTGAATGTCATGTTGTCATCGCATAAATAGAGATAGAGGTTTATGTGTAAACCCTGTAGACCTATCGCATATTTATCGCATGCGTTCTAGCTTTAGAAGCCGTAGCATTCACGCCGATAGGTGGTTTACTATTGTATGCATGTTGCATGATCGCAAAGCATGGACGCATTCTTGGGAGTGTTAGTCAAAACTTTTCTCAACCCGTTCACCGCATATTCATCGTATTTCATGTTTACCAACTCTTTTCAAACTCTGCCGCATTCTTTATTTATTTTCATCAATGCAAACAACAAACCCAACGATTTATTTAACTGGTTACTACAAGTTTTCATAAAAATCATCAATGCAACTATTTTCACAAGTCCCTATGTTCGACCCTGGACTTACCAGGAAACTCAGAGGAATTTATACTTGAATTCCGTTGGGGAAACTTGAGTGCACAATGCAATCCACCAACGCATATCATCCATTTTTTCACTTAATAAAATTAACGCATCAGTTATGCTCTTCGTTTTGGCTTACCCCCACGTATGTCATGCGAGCATCCAACTTCGATTGCGTTCTATATTCAACTCAACTCTTGTCTCGTTTGTTTTGGTTTGCCCCGGATAAAGGAGTTGCGCTAATGCGCTAATCCTGGCGATTTGCCTTCGTTTTGGCTTGCCCCCACGTGTGTCATGCGGACATCCAACTTCGAGCAAGTGTCTTTCACAGCTTAACTCTTATCAACATGGGTTTTTCCATTGCATTGACAGTGGAGATATTATTCTCAAAATCTCACTTCAACTTTTTTTTTTTCAAATGATCGCAATATAATGAACGCAATTCTCCGAGACTACTGCGACCCCCAAACTTAGAGGTTGGCAGCGTTCTCACTGCAAAGCTAAAAACAAAATTACAAGAATGCGATAATAAATGTTTGAACACAGGTTTGCGCAAAATAAAACTTAAAACTTTCAAAATTTGAAGAAGCTAATAAAAGTAAAGAATGCCTTGCGTTGATTAGTTAGAAAATGCGGTGAACTATACGTATCATCATAGAAACATCGCAAAATAACGCAATCGGGAAAAAGAGAATTTCAAAAGGATAAGGCATACAAGATAACTAGAAAAGACCTTATGCGGAACAACGCATACGCTCATGCGTTGGAATCCACGTGATTGAAGCCTTGCGTTGAAGGGTGAAAGGAATTCTTCCGTTGAACTACGAACTGAGGAGACTTATTGTTGCACCTACAAGAGCAAACATACCACAACTAAGGAAGCAGCCATATATCCAAAATAAAAAAATAAAATAAATTACCTATACTAAGAAAGAAATTTAAAGATAGAGTAGAAGACGTCCCTGGAAAAATAAGAGTGTTGTCACCGCAAGGAGTCTTCCAGGCAGGAGATGGTTCTCAACTGCTTGGGTCAAGTTGCCTTGACCATTGGAACTTCCGGCAATTGTTGGGCGCATGTTAGCCACCATGAGCTTAGAACTGCCTTCGGCTCTTTTGCGACTGATTTCCCTCCTACTTTGGGGTCAATACTGACTTTCAACGCATCGCCTACACTTCAATATTGTTTGTAACCTGGTTGCACAAGCTGCAATACACCCAAGATAAAAAGTTTACTCGCAGAGACACAAAACTTAATAAACAATTAGCTGCCAAGTCCCCGGCAACGGCACCAAAAACTTGGTGTGCAGTAGATTGGAAGTCAATTTTACTCGACAACCAAAATCCCATGGATGCGGTATGCGATGCATGTTCCTAAGATATGCGTTGATAGTCATGCGTTGCTGGTCATGCATTGGAATGAAAATGCGCCAACAAATGTATGCGATGACCATGCATCCTACCACAAGTTTTCTTGGGTTGAAACCAAGTATAATTCCAATGCAAGTTTCTTGGGTAATCTGAGGTCGAACATAGGGAATTGTAACTATATGTTTGCGGTGATGTGCATGCAGCGGTATAAATAAAAGAATGAAGGGGATGTTGCTAAGTTAATCCTACTCCTACTCCTATCTAACAGACAACACAATGAGAATCTGTATGAAAGGTAGAGATGCGACAAACCTTGACATGAAATAAATGAATGGGAAAATAGATAAAATGTGGAGATGTTTTCATTACAAAACTTAAGAGTGATCGCAAGGGCAACCCTAGTCAATGCAATCCATTCAATCATGCTACACACACGTGAACCTAACTTTAGGACGTATACGGTGTATCTGCGATATTGCCGAGAAGCCTATGCCTGCCTAGACCTTCATAACCCGCTCATTAGCTCTCGCTGCATGAGCGTGTTTCCGCATAACCCCTTATCCTACTTCTTGGACGCATGCAAATCCATTCTGTAGGGTGCATATGCTGTGTGAAGCAAACAGAGCTTATCTCTAAGATCCCCATTCTTGCCTATGCATTTCAATCCGCTCTCTCGAGTCTTAGATTTGGGTTTTAGACTACTCTCTCAAGTATGCCTAAATGATGAATGATGCACTCATAGAACGAGGTAATCGCATGAACTTGGCTGACCTAAGCTTATTCCTATCTCTAGTGAAAAACGCAAACATTGCTTAATGCGACCAACCACTTACCCTCCCGGGCAGTTGGTTGTTGTTAACTTTACTCATAGGCAAGCATTGCGTTAGTCTATAGACAGGTGTTGCTGCAGCTTCACACTAAGAAAATAAGGTTACTCACACACTCACGCAACGCATACCTCTTAATAGGTTGCTACATGCTTCATATCCCCAATCCACATGACTAAGTATGCAATACCCAAGCAATCTCACTAAGTGTTGTAATGAAAGTAAAGATGCTAAGCAAAGAAGATGGAGATGGAGTCGAAGGAATAGAGAAATGCATTGAAAACACATTGTATTAATTTCTTAATTCAAAATGTCATACAATACAATATAGGCAAAGAAAGGAAAAAGAAATGACCGACTGGAAAAAAAAACTTTCCTTCTAGCAGATGTGCGTCAAGGCTGTCGGTGGTGGCATGGATGGGTGGAGGAGCTGACTCTCTCAAGATCTAGCTTCGGTCGTCACTCAGAATAGATGAAGGAGGTGAAGAACTCTCAGCCATCTTCTTACGTAGTTTGTCTGGATCATGGGGAAAATCCCCAGTTGAGGGATAATCTCCGGATTCAAGGATCCTCCCTGGATAACTTGAATTTCAGCTCGTTGGCTTCTATTTATAGAGCTTGGATCGTCGACAACATTAATTAGACTGCTCTAAGTCTGGCGTTTGGCACGTTAGTCCTTTTCTGAACCTCTGCCACCAACGGCGTGGTAGGTGAAATGTCAACATCATCTTTTGGATTTTCTCGAGGTAGATGCATTGATGTGTTCATTCCACCTACCTTGCATTGATCCCATTAGTTTGCATTGTAGCATAGCCGCAATCATTTAATGGCTGCATTCGCTTAACACCGGAACTATACATGATGAGCACAAGTCCCATGCAATGGATGCATACGGCTGATTACCGCAACATCCATGCGTTGATCGATGCGTTTGCCTTTGTGATGAAGTGTTTCTTCGCATGCGTTGGTCCAGTTTTCGCGTTTGCGTTCATTTCCTACATTAGCTACAAAAATAGAACATTGAATGCATAATTAACGCAAAGTAACGGGTTAGCTAAGATTCATCATGCTGATCTACACAAACTCTTTTTTTCGTGAATTCCTATCATGATCGACGATATTTCTGCCTAACAACCTTCATAATTCTAAGTAAAAGAACTAAGATGGCATGCATTTCTGTATGTCATCAATAAGACACAAAACCTCATTCATATACTATAGATCATTTTTAGTATTTACTCGAACCTGATCCACTTTTTTCTCTCAACATATAGTTCAAGTAATCATGTAATAGTCACAGGTCTTTTAGTTTATTCGATTTTTAAAACGAAATAAGCAATACATATATTCAATAATAACTTATTGAATTTTTAGAATAAGTTTTATTGTTAACAAACCACGAGTTTTAGGACATAAAACCCAACAAACAGTTCCTCAAAGAAGTTCTATAAAGGTTGACCTCTAGAATGAAGTCTGTACTTTCTTCTTCTAACACTAAAAAATGGAAGGAGAAGAAGAAAAGTGGTTAGAGGAAAGCTAACCCTACTATAATCCAAAGGGGTAGAAAGGCCAAGGTTGCTAAAGGAATCTGCTTCTATTGCAACCAGAAGGGACATTGGAAAAAAAACTGTCCCAAATATTTGGCATAGAAGAAGAAAGTCAAATAAGGTATATGTGATTTACTAGTACTGGAAACTTGCTTAGTGGAGAATGATGATTCAGCCTGGATAATTGATTTAGGCACCACTAGTCATGTTTGTTCTTCTTTTCAAGAAGTTAGTTCTTGGTAGCAGCTTAGAACTGGTGAGATGATTATGCGTGTTAGAACTGGTAAGTCGTCTCATCTATAACAGTGGGAGGCCTACGATTACTTAAACAAAACTATTTTCTAAATTTCAATGTAAATAAAGTGTTTGTTTACAAGAATGATGCTTTCATTTGTTCAATAAACTTAGAAAGTAATCTTTATGTGCTAAGGCTGTTAGCATCCAAGGCCCTTCTTAATATTGCAAAATAAAAGATAAAAAGTTTCTCCTAAAAAAAATGTCCAACTTTGGCACCTAAGATTAGGACACATAAATTTTAATAAGATTGAGAGGATGGTTAAGAATGGACTTCTAAGCAAGTTAAAAATAATTCTTTACCAATATTTAAGTCATGGCTTGAAGATAAAATGGCTAAAAGTCCTATTACTAGAAATGGTCACATAGACAAAGAACCCTTGGAATTTGTACATTCAGGCCTCCGTGGTCCTATGAATGTTAAGGCAAGAGAAGGGTTTGAATATTTCATCTCTTTAATAGATGATTATTTTAGATATGACTATGTTTACCTAATGCAACACAAGTCTAAAGCTCTTGAAAAGTTCAAGGAGTACAAGGCTGAAGTTGAGAATACACTAGGTAAAAGAACTAATACACTTTGAACTAATCGAGGTGAAGAGTATATGGATTTGAGATTCCTATACTATTTGATAGAACACGGAATCATATACCAACTCTCCGCACATGGTACACATTAGCAGAATGATGTATCAAAAAGGAGATATAGAATCCTGTTAGACATGGTTCGGTCTATGATGAGTTATGCTCATTTACCTGACTCATTTTGGAGTTATGCAGTACAGACTTTAACTTATATTTGAATTTTGTTCTGTCCAAGAGTGTTTCTGAAAAACCTTTGGAATTATGGAATGTTCATAAAGGTAGTTTACACCATTTCAAGATTTGTGGTTGTTGAGCACATGTGCTTGAAGCTAATCCTAAGAAATTGGAACCTCATTCAAAACTATGCCTATTTGTAGGTTACCCTAAGGGAACGAGAGCTGGTTACTTCTACGATCCTAAAGATAATAGAGTGTTTGTATTAAAAAAATACTACATTTTTAGAAGATGACCACATCAGAAAGCATAAACTGCGTAGTAAGATAGTGTTAAACGAGCTGTCTAACGAAATATTGAAACTTCAATAAAAGTTGTTGAAAAACCTTGTATATCAACAAGAGTTGATGATATCGGTTCATCTAGTCAGTCACATCCACCTAAACCGTTGAGGAAGCCTCGACGTATAGAGAGGATTGCAAACCCACCTATTCGTTATATGGGTTTAACATAAACCATGTCTATCATATCAGATGGCGACGTTGAAGATCCATTGTCCTATAAAAAGGCAATGGAAGATGTGGAAAAAGATGAATGGGTCAAAGCCATGGATCTCAAAATGGAGTCTATATACTTCAATTTAGTCTAGGATATTATAGATCAACTTGATGGGGTTAAACCTATGTGGTTCAAGTGGATCTACAAGAGAAAAAAGGGTGCAGATGGTAAGGTGCAGACCTTTAAGGGTAGACTGGAGGCAAAGGGTTATACTTAGGTTGAGGGTGTTGAGTGAGGAAAATTTCTCACCCGTTGCCATGTTAAAGTCTATTCAAATATTCCTATCCATTGTCACATATTATGACTATGAGATTTGGAAAATGGATGTCAAGACTGCATTTCTGAATGACAATCTTGAGGAGACCATCTTTGTGCAAGAACCAAAGGGATTCATTTCGGTCAAGAGCAAAAGGTATTCAAGCTTAATGGGTCCATTTATGGACCGAAAAAGGCTTCTTGATCTTGGAATATAAGATTTGATACTATGATAATATCTTATAGCTTTGATCAAAATGTTGATGAGACTTGTGTTTACAAGAAAATCATCAACAATTTAGTAGCTTTCTTAGCATTTTATGTCAATGATATCCTACTTATTGGGAATGATGCAGGTCTACAGATTGATGTAAAACAATGATTGGCGGCCCAATTCTAAATGAAAGATTTGGGAGAGGCGCAATTTATTTTAGGGATACAGATCTTTAGAAACCATAGGCACAAAACATTGGCCTTCTCTCAGACATTGTATATTGAGAAAATGCTTGTCAAATATTATGTGCAAAATTCTAAGAGAATTTTATTACCTTTCAGGCATGGAATTATCTTGTCTAAGAAACAGTGTTTTAAGACACCTCAAGAAGTTGAGGACATGAGACGGGTCCACTATGCATTGGTTGTTGGCAGCCTAATGTATGTAATGTTATGTATTAGACCTAACATTTGCTATGTAGTGGGGATAGTCAGTAGATATAAGTCTAATTCAGGATTAGATCACTGGACAACAGTTAAAACCATCCTTAAGTATCTTTAGAGAATGAGGGATTACATGTTTGTGTATAAGTCTAAGGATTTGATCCTTACAGGATACATTGATTTTGATCTTTTTACTGATAGGGATTTTAGGAAACCCACTTCAAGATCAGTGTTCACTCTTTCTGAATGAGCATTAAACAAGGCTGCATAGCTGACTCTACCATGGAGGTAGAGTATATAGCAGTTTGTGAAGCTGCCAAAGAGATTATCAGGCTTAGGAAGTTTCTGATGGATTTGGAAGATGTTCTAGACATGTTGGTGTCCATCCCCCTTTACTGTGATAATAGTGGTGCATGGCGAATTCCAGAGAGCCTAAACTTCAAAAGTGTGGAAAGCACATAGAATGCAAATATCATCTCATCCGAGAGATTATGCATCAAGGGGAAGTGATCATCACGAAGGCTGCTTTGAAGCACAATGTTGCTGATCCATTTACAAAGGCTCTCACGACTAACGTGTTTGAGGGTCACCTGGAGAGTCTAGGTCTATGAGACATGTCACATCTAGTCTAAGGAAAGTGGGAGATTTTCTGGACGCATAATGTATGCCCTCGTTTTTTTTTTTTTTATGTATTATACTGGTTTGTACGTTATATTTATATACCTCACTAGATTTAGGATAAGTGAGAGATTGTTAGGGTTGATGCCTTAAATCTCGTGGTTTTGTAGTTTGTAAATTTTTGTTTGTACAAACATATTATTTATCTAAGAAAATAAATTGTATTTTATTTGACATTTAGTTGCATTAACCCAATAACAATAAACTAAGATCAAAGGTTATTAGATGAAGCTTAAGCATGTATGTGAAGACATACAGGTGGGTCATGTTTAAATGATAACCTGAATGGTTTGTAGTAGATTGATAACTTGTAGAAATACAAGTTATTATAGTTTTTTACTTAGAATAATGAGAATAGATAAGAAGAATATACGTCAATTTTGTTAAGAATTCATGCTACATATTAAACTTGTGCCGAAGTATCTCATAAACAGCCACTAACCGCATATCAGGAGTTATGTTGCGCCAAAGTGTCGATTTTGCAAACTAATTGTAGGACTTTGTCGTATGTACAGAACCCCTATCCGATGAAAAAACAATTGAATCGCATACTTCGGGATCTTTGAGCTGGCACCACCAGGTCGCCTGGCAAGAATTCAGAAGACTGACCATGATAGCAGTGCTGACATTCTTACCTACCACCTCAGACGATAGCGCTTTATTAGAACATGAATCCCACCAATAGTCAGCACATGGCTCTATAAATAGAGCGTTGATGCCGTTAAAAGAGGAAGAATTTTTTAGACAAAGAGATACAGATTTTCACAAGAGAAAATTCAACTTCCATACTTCAACCCAATTTCATTGCCTTGCCGGAGCAAGATTTTGAGAGGGCCTTCTCCATTCAACCAACCATTATACCACCAGCAGCCTTGACATTCATCTATGGGAAGCAAGAGATTGCTAACAATAACCCTTACCTTATCTTTTCAATCCTTTAGTTGTTGCATTGCATTTTGTTTAAGAGATTGCTTATCTGTGTATCCAACAATAGTATTTCTGTTTCAATATCATCATGTCCACTTTCATCATCTTCTCTATCTTCACTTCCACTTTATCTGTTGTCATGAGTAGCCAAGTCTAATGGGGTAAGAGGGAAACTTAATACCATGTTCTAAGTAGAATCTGTGGAAGTTATCCTATTTGCTTAATGTATGAGTATTAAAATTCTTGCCTACGAGAACTCATCGAGTCAAGTAGCTATGACTAACGACTTGAGAAGGAAAGTAGTTGTGGATCTCATTAAGTAAAGCAAGAAGTACTTCTAGAGATAGAAACAACCTTGCGCTCGTAGCAATCTTATTCATGCATCATATAAATATGATAAGTGTGTCTGACCACTGAAAGGTGTGCAATAACCTAAATTACGAGCCAGGAGAAACTCTCATAATAAGCTTAATGATGCGGTGTTGATCTTCCCCAAACCCTACCTTCTTCATATATTTCCTTCACGTTAAGACTGTTGTTTCTCTTAAGTACTCTTAGAATCTATCTTATAGTTGTCTCCATTAGTTTATAAATTTAGATCACATAAATTAGCTAATCACATGAACTTGACATTATTCTGACAATATTTGGTTGTCGCATACGTACATTCACCTATCACTCTATTACTACAAATCCCCATATTCGACCTTGGGTTATTTTGAGAAACTCGTAATCTTGTTATGCCTCACTTGATGACGAGAAAACTTGCAACTAGTGCATGATTATTGCAACTAAATGTATCGCATCTTCAATCAATATACCTCATAAAAGACGCATCATTAACAACACAACATAGATGGATAAGGTTAGGTACCTTATCCTTGTGACACTACCCATACTTCTTGCTTTGTACTTTTTACAATTTTTGTAAAGTGTTATAAATGATCTAATCTTCAACATTCATGTGGAGACATGTGAGCGAGGGTATTCTATACAAAGAGTTTGTATAAGATCGGATAACGAAATGAATAGTCTCTCTTTATAATACCGTTGCTAGAAGAGACCTACATTTCACCAAGATGACCATAGATGACCTGGCCTTAATCTTGAGTAAATTGTGAACTCTGCCTATGAGAGTCGTCCTTTGATCTGCATGGGTAAGAGTGGCTAGTTTTGTCGATTCAATATGCTTACCATTTTAGGGATTCGTCTGATTAAGGAGCTGGTAACACAGCTACACAAGAAGGAATTCATTCCTTCCCCAATGTCGAAACAAGTAGCAAAATTGCTCCCTTTAGGGCTAATTCCGAGACTCGAACAATGTGGCACCACACCCTCTCCTGGCCCGAGAGGGGTTTAATCGTAGTTGGACTATGATTTATTGTTCACTAGAGGTATGATTTATTGTTCATTACAGGAATTAATGGTAATTAAGAAGTTAAATGTAACTACAGGGGAAAAACGCTAAATTTGGCCCAACTGTACTTACGAGCAATTTGGGAAGGGTCATCGCACTGTTGATTGGTTATATCCAATGGACACATAAATATATTTATAGTGCAAAGAGTGCAACTGTTGGTCTTTAGTGGAGTGCCCGATAGTTAACGGATGGTGAATAATTGAGTTAATGATTTTAATTAATTATTCATGTATCGTTGGAGCTTCAAGCTACAGGTCCATAAGGTCCCCCCAGTAGCTCAACGAGATTTAATGAGAATCAGTTTTTGGATTAATTTGAATTATTCAAATTCATTGAGGGAATTAATGTATTTTGATTATATATGATATAATTACTATAATATATTTGAAAGATTATAATATTAAGTATTTATGAGAGGAAATAAATATTTGAATATGATTCAAATATTAATTATATGAATTGGATTCATATAGTTGAATTTAATATAAATGTGATTTATATTAAAAGTCATGAGTTAGAGAAAAGAAACTATAGGTTATATTGTATATGATACAATATTAAAACTGTAAGTTATATGTTATATTTGATATAACATGGAGTTCAATATATATTATATGATAAGGTAGTTATCATATTAATATATATTAAATTATTTATTAAATAAATAAATATTTATTTTAATTAATTAATTTTGAATTAATTAATGGGAGGGAGTTGTAACTCCTTCCCTCACACCCCCCCCCCCCCTTCTCTCCACATTACGTAAGTGGGAAAGGTCGCTTGAGGGTCTATTTTTCTTCTTCTTGGAAAAACACACAGAGTTGTTCTGTGATCTTAGATCTGGTCAAAAAAATTTCCTTGCCCCTTCCTCCTCTCTCTCACCTCTCCCTCTCAATCCAAAATCACCAGAGCACCATACTGATGCGTTATTTTATAATGTGGAATTGTGGATGAAATGCGATGATGAAAATGTGTTGAGCACTCAAGTTTTCTCAGTGGAATCCAAGTGTAAACCCCACTAAGTTCCTGGTAAGTCCAGGGTCGAACTCAAGGACTTGGAAAAACAGGTTGCGGTGGTAATTTTTAGAAAACTTTGTGGTAACCGGTAACTCAAATGATTGTTGGTTTGTTTGTTGATTGCGGTAATGAAAAATAAACAAATACGGCAGATTTGAGAAAATTCTGATTGTGTGATAGATGCACTAAGTATGCGGATGAACGGATTGAGAAGGTCTTTAGCTAGCGTTACTTGGGAATGCGTCAGACTATGCAATCATGCTACAACCATGCACAGTAAGTCACTTTCCAATGCAAATGTGATGCTCCTAAGTTTAGGACGCATGTGTTGAATGCAAAAGTGTCCATAGAGCTTATTCCTAAGTCTCTACTCTTTTCCTATATGATGATGCAAGATGCATAATGGCAAGGTGACCGCACACAATCATATCCTCTCTCTAGGATGCATGTGATGCATTAATAGAAAACAGTGTTTATTCCTAAGCTTCTATCTCTTGATTATGCATCTAATCTGACTCTCCCGAGCCTAGATTTTGATCTGACCTTCCCAAGCCTAGATCCTGTCCTTAGACTACCCTCCCGAGTATCTCTAATGGACGAATGAAGCATACACAATATAAGATAATCGCATAGAATGAAGATCCCCAGTTAAGCTAGCTAAGTGCTTCTCAACCCATTCAACAAATTTAGCTACTCATGCGTAAATAACAAAGAGTGAATAGATATAGAGAAGTAAATTCCATTTCTATAAATGAGTTGAATACAAAACAACAATGGAAGATAAAGGTAGAGAGCCTGGTAGCAATCCCTTGCTGACCGAGGCTTTTACACTAGTAATCTCTATTCGGTTCAAAAGATATTTCTGCTTCTGCAGGAGTCGGCCCACTCTCTGATCTTGAAGCTTCCTGCACTCTCCCAAGCTTACCGGAACGATCTGTCAGCACAACCTCCTTCTCTCGCGTCCGCCTTAAAATAAAAGAAAATCTAAGAACAATGCTAAACTATGAACAGAACTTGTGAACTCGAAACTTTTGAATTGATGAACCCCTTTTCTGAAGGATGCCTTCGGTATTTATAGAGCTTCTAGGGTGAAAGGCGGCTTCTCTCTTATGATTGCACAGATGGGATAGCTTTAATTCCCTGACTGATGTGCCGAATATTTGTCACCGAAAAGCTAAATGTACTTGTTATCGTTAGCGGTTGTCAACTTAATTCGGATTCGACTGTCATCAACTTTCTGTCCCATCGTGATTAATTATGCCTTTCACCCAGATGCGCCCACCAAGTTGCGTCGGCTCTATGTGGCAATCCTTCTTAAGCAGAAGTTTTCAAACACAAATCACCGCAACGCCTTGCAGTAACGTTGTGCTCATCCACTCATTTCTTATGATCGCTCTTTTCGCTTTGTGTCAACGCATATTCTGCATAAAAATACAAAAATCAACTGTTTCTATGTGATGACCGCATGCGACCACAATGTTATGAATTTAATGCTTTTTGGATGCAATCAATCATATTTTATCAACGCAAGCTAGCATTGTTCAAGAACTTAGCACTATGATAACGTACATTTATGCCTGTTATCACACCCCCAAATTTAAACAATGCTTGTCCTCAAGCATAAGCTAAAGATCTCCTTTAGCAAGTCGGCCGCAAGTCTCTTTTCCTTGATTTCTCAAGTTCATTCAAATCCTATACACCAAAATTTCCTTAAGTCTTATTCAAGTCTCCTCTAAAAATATTTCTAAGACCTAGGGACCGCAAGTTTAACCTTCCAAAGGACTTTACTAAATTTTGGAACATCGCATGATTTATTTCAAAAAGACAACTTTTCCACCGGGGTGTCAATTGATTTTTATCCTTGCATATTTCTTGACATTATTAATTTTTTTCTGACCTTGCACTGATCCAAATGCCTTGCCTTCGTTTTGGCTTGCCTCCACGTGTGTCGTGCGGAAATCCAACCATGAGCAACGCGCTCTTTCTCAGACTAAAGTCATACCTACTTGGCAGCGGAGTTGCGGTTATTTATTTATGCATTGATCATGGCGACTTACCTTTGTTTTGGCTTGCCCCCACGTGTGTCATGCGAATATCCAACTACGGGTAAGTGCCCTTCACAACTTAACTCTTATCAACATGGGTTTTCCCATTACGTTGACAGTAGAGTTGTTATTCTCAAAATTTTCCTCTTTTTTTTTGTTTTTTTTTTCAAAATAGCAAGGTCGAAAATAAATACCTCACGCCCAAATTTAAAATGCGATAATGTCTTCATTGCCAAAAGATTGAAATAAGTCATGCGATGTTCTTAGAAAGCTTCTTAAAGAGAGTTTGAAAGAAAGCTAGCAAACCCCTAACTTCTAGAAATATTTCATGAGATGACTATCTTAAAGTTAAGTTTGACTCTAGTATATACGAAATAAATAGAAGCATGTTGTTCATCAGTGCAATCATAATTGGCAAAGAGATAGCATGCGGTAACTTACTAAATTTATCAATATTAAATGATTGCGGTAATCAAAGAGGATGCAATGATAAAACTTGTAAGAATAAAATGCAATGCGATAGTGCAAAATTTGAAATAAAGTGAAGGAAGAATACAACCCCCAAATTTACGATGTCGCTCGTATTATGTATTGATTCATACTTCTTTGCGGCGATCTATCTTCTTTGGATTGCGGTGACGGAGTAAGATAAGTTGTTTCTTCGTGTAACACCTTCGTAATCCTATACCTCGATCGTTGCAAGAAAAACAGTGAGAAGGTCAAATAATTTTAAACAAAATAACATTCTTTTACTGCAAATTTTTTTTTTTTTTTAGATTTCTTTTTTTAGAGTGAAGTAGTAATAAGTAAAATGCAGATAGATAAATGATGATTAAAGTGTCGAAGAAATGAGAGTTCAAGAATCAAACAAAGGATACTCCAAAAGACTTGTGCCCCAGATGATGTTGCTTGCCAGTGTAGGGCCACTCCATTTTTCTCTATTCTAGGTTTTTCAGATCCACAGAGGTCTTTTCTGGCTGAAAATCACCCCCGCAATATGCCTTGCTTGCTGTCCATTAACCTTAAATGTTCGGCTTCCGTCCTCAGTGATCAGCTCTATCGCACCATGTTGGAATATTTCTTTAATAATGAAGGGTCCGGACCAACGCGATTTTAATTTTCCAGGGAAAAGCCGTAATCGTGAGTTGAATAGCAAAACCCTCTGCCCAACTTGGAGATTCTTACTGCATATGTGTTTGTCGTGCTAGCGCTTTGTGCCCTCTTGTAAATCTTTGCGTTCTCATATGCGTTAACCCCCCATTCTTCTAGCTCGACCAGTTGAAGTTTTCTCGCTTCTCCTATTTTCTTCAGATCAAAGTTTAATTTCTTCACCGCCCACAATCCCTTGTATTCCAGCTCCAGAGGCAAATGAGACGCCTTACCAAATACCAACACATATAGAGACATACCTATGGGTGTTTTAAATGTAGTTTGGTATGCCCACAACGCATCGTCGAGCTTCACTGGCCAATCTTTTCACGAAGGCCTTACCACCTTCTCAAGTATCAGCTTAATCTCCCGATTGGATACTTCGGCCTGACCATTCATCTGCAGATGGTATGTGGTTGCCACTTTGTGGAGAATGTTATATTTTTGCAGCAGCTCCTTGACAATATGATTGACAAAGTGAGACCCCTCATCACTTATTATGGCACGTGGTGTGCCAAAACGAGTGAAAATGTTTTTCTTTAGGAATTGAGAGACTATCGCCGCATCGCTTGCGACGCACACCACTGCCTCTACCCACTTGGATACATAGTCAACGGCCAGCAAAATATAATTTTTACCATTCGAGGGAGGGAATGGTCCCATGAAGTCGATACCTCATACGTCGAACAACTCAAGCTCTAAGAGGATGTTCATCGGCATTGCATATTTCTATGAAATGTTACCAGTGCGTTAGCACCGATCACACGTCCTGGCGTAGTCAGTTGCATCCTTAAAAAATGTTGGACAAAAGAATCCACTCTGTAAAACCTTGGCTGCGGTGCGCTATCCTTCAAAGTGCCCACCATATGGTGAGTCGTGACATTGCGATAATATGCATTGTTGAGCAGTACACATAGTCGCAGAATCTGGTCTGCCCTCCTTTTATACAGATTCGGCTCATCCCAGCAATAATATCTGAATTCACATTTGAGCTTTCTCTGTTGGTGGTAGGCATAATCTTCAGGAAATTGTTCGCAAACTAGATAGTTAACTATATCAGCATACCAAGGCAATCTTCAATATGGAACAGTTGCTCATCCGAGCACACCGCACTCACCTCTGATTCATTGTGGTCAATTTCAGGGTTTTCCAATCTAGACAAGTGATCCGCAACTTGATTCTCCATCCCCTTTCGATCAATTATTTCTATGTCAAATTTTTGAAGGAGGAGAACCCATCTCATCAACCTCGGCTTTGCGTCCTTCTTTGTCATTAAGTACTTTATCGCCGAATGATCAGTATGGATGAGTATCTTCGTCCCCAGCAGATATGCTCGAAATTTTTCCAATGCAAAAATTACCACAAGAAGCTCTTTCTCTATGGTGGTATAATTGGTCTGAGCAGGACTTAACGTCTTACTCGTATATACAATAGGATGTAAGATTGTTTTTCTCTTCTGTGCCAAAGCTGCTCCCATCGCATACCCGCTTGCATCGCACATTATTTCAAAAGGAAGTGCCCAGTCAGGTGCAATCAACATGGGTGTGGTAATCAGTGCATTCTTCAAAATTCTAAATGCATTGAGGCAATTGTCGTCAAAATCAAATTTTCTGTCAGCCTCCAATAACACACACAGTGGTCGTGCTATTTTCTAAAAGTCTTTGACAAAGCGTTTGTAGAATCCAGCATGCCCCAAGAAACTTTGTACAGCCTTCACGCTTGTTGGAGGTGGAAGTTTTTCAATTGCTTCGATTTTTGCTTTATCCACCTCCAACCCGTCCCGGGAAACCTTGTACCCCAACATGATGCCCTCCTTAACCATAAAATGGCATTTTCCCAGTTAAGAACCAGATTCGTCTCTTTGCATCTCTTCAGTATCTTCTCCAGGTTGGCTAGACAGACTTCATAGGTGTTTCCATAAACAGAGAAGTCATCCATAAAGATTTCAGCAGAGTCCTCAAGATAGTCTAAAATGATGGTCATCATGCACCTTTGGAATGTGCTTGGCGCATTGCAGAGGTCGAACGGCATGCGGCGAAAAGCAAATGTCCAATATAAGCAGGTGAATCTGGTCTTGTCTTGGTCTTCTGCAGCTATCATAATCGGGTTATACCCGGCATAGCCATCTAGAAAGCAGTAAAAGTCATTTCCAGCTAGACAGTCTAATATTTTATCAATGAACGGTAGGGGAAAATGATGTTTCTTTCTGGCCGCATTTAGCTTGCGGTAGTCCATGTAAATGTGTCACCTAGTGACAGTCCTTTGCGGTATTAGTTCATTGTTTTCGTTCGGGACTACCGTCATACCACCCTTTTTCGGCACACACTGCACGGGGCTGATCCACGTGTTATCTGCTATAGGATAAATAATGCCCGCATCTAACCATTTAATGATCTTCTTTTTAACGACCTCTTTCATTGCAGGGTTGAGCCTACGCTGATGTTCGATCGTTGCCTTATGGTCTTCTTCGAGATGAACGCGGTGCATACAGTACACTGGGCTGATCCCTCGAATGTCAGCGAGTGTCCAGCCAATTGCTCGCACATGTTTCCTCAGAATGCTCATCAATGCATTCTTCTGGTCTTTGTTGAGTTCGGAGGAAATAATTACTGGCAGCTTCTCGTTCTTCCCCAAAAATGCTTACTTTAAATGATTCTGCAGGGTCTTTAATTCCAATGTTGGTGGTTCTACTAGGGACGGTTGCACTGTTTTTCTTTCTTCTTTTTCTGTT
Organism: Benincasa hispida; assembly: GCF_027475165.1. Classification (NCBI taxonomy): domain Eukaryota; kingdom Viridiplantae; phylum Streptophyta; class Magnoliopsida; order Cucurbitales; family Cucurbitaceae; genus Benincasa; species Benincasa hispida. The sequence continues at coordinate 58,041,184 of NC_143489.1, forward strand.
GGCTCTTCTTCTTGGTTTGTGATCATCTTTTCTTCCTTGCTTGTTTTTGTTATGATCGCATTACAGGTAGCAATGGATGCGCTTGCATCCTCTTCTTCATTCTCTTCATCAAACTTTTCTTATTCAATCAAATTCTGGTCGTCGTCTGAGTCATACAGGTCTTCTTCCTCAGGAAACTTCATGGCACGGATTATGTTGAACTTGAGCTTCTGTCCATTGATGCTCAAAGTGATCTCCACTTTATGCACATCAATCTCGGCATGACCTATTGACAAAAATGGTCGCCCCAAGATGATGGGCACATCTTTGTCGGCCTCGTAATCCAAGATGATGAAGTCGGCTAGGATAAATTTGTCGATGGTGATCAGCATGTCCTTCACCTTCCCCTCTAGATGCACCAGAGATCTATCTGCAAGTTGGAGAGTCACGGTCGTGGGCGCAAGTTGCCCCACATTTAGCTGCTTAAAGATCAATATAGGCATCAAATTGATGCTGGCTCCAAGGTCATACAAGGCTTACCCGATGTACAGTTCTCCTATGGAGCAAGGTATAGTAAAGCTCCCAGGATCGCTCATCTTCAATGGATGATTGATTTCGAACTCTGCATTAAAGCCATCGTGTCAAACTTACCAGCTCTCTTCTTGGTTACCATATCCTTCAGAAACTTTGCGTAGGCAGGCATCTCCTCAATCGCTTCACTGAATGGAATATTAATATGCAATTGTTTTAACATAGACAGGAAACGTTGATACTGTACCTCTTAGTCTCTGCGGGAAAAATGGTAACTGCACTCTCACGGTCCCCTTCTCTGTTGGCTTTGAGGTCGACGCAACTTCTGGCTCTATTGCTTCTTTTTTTCCTTCTTTTTCTTGTGTCACTGCAATTTTCAGTTCCACCGCAATGGGAGTAATCCAGCTGGGCTTCTTTCTTTCTCCCTCCAAAGTTTTTCCACTTCATAATGTCACAACCTGACATTGCTCTTTACTTGATTCCCCCGGGTTGCGTGGGAGTTCTGTTGAACTCGGTAGAGCCCTTTGCGGTCTGTTCTTTAGCTCACTCGCAATCTAGCCCATCTGTAATTCTAGCTTGCGGATGGACGTAGCCTGACTTTGAAACACAGTTTTGTTTTTCTCTATATATTGCTTCAATAGGCTTTCCAGGGAGGAAGATTGTGGTGGTTGTGAGCTACTGGCTTGATTTCATCTCTGGCCGTTATTGCGCAGGAAGAATCCAGGTGGCCCTTCTTTCTACGCCACAGGTTGGAAATTCTGCTGCTGATTCTTCCATGTAAAATTGGGGGGGTTTCTCCACCCGGGGTTATAGGTATTCGAAAAGGGATTATTTTTCACAATGTAAATAGACTGTGGATTCTGTGGGCATTCTTCCATTGCGTGCTCATCACCGCTAGTCACACACCTTGCAGTGTTTTGACTAATTGCATTGATTTGCCCATTTTGCGGTGTTCGGCTACTGATCGCAATTCCCTGAATTAAGTTCATCATTGCAGTCATCTGATTCTGTAGTGAAGCAATAGCACCATTACTTGCGTCATTATCCTTGATTCTCAGTCTCTGATCACTCTCTCTTCAAATTTCGTGGTTTTTAGTGATGTGATCCAAGATGTTCTTAGCCTCATCATATGTTTTGTCAAGAAGACCACCAAGGTTGCTGCATTGGCAATGATCTACGAAGCGGGATGTAAACCATGATAAAATATTTCCATCTGAAGGCAATCTGGTAAACCATTGTGTGGACAGTTCCGAATCAACCTCTTAAACCTCTCCCAGGTATCGCTAAGCGATTCGTCCATGTCTTGTTCAAAATTAGTTATGAGTTTACTTCGTCTAGCATTCTCAGTCAGTTGAAAGTATTTCTTCATGAACTTCTCTACGACCTGTTCCCATGAAGTGATCTCTCCCGGCTCGAGGGAATACGCCCATTTTCTTGCCTGATCACAAAGAGAAAATGGGAACAAAGTTAGTCGAACTTCTTCGGCAGAGATTTTCGGGAACACAAAAGTATTGCAGATTTCGATAAAGCTACGAAGGTGGGTGTGCGGGTCCTCGCCACGCTAGCCTCTGAATTGTTCTGCAATCTGAATAATCTGCAGTATCACCGGTTTCATTTCGAATCGGCTTCCATCAAGGGAAGGCATAATGATTCCTGGGGAGAAATCATAGAGGTTTGGCGATGCATAGTCCCTAATGGGTCTATTGCGATAGTTAGCCAGAAGGATTGGATTCGCCATGACATTGTTTTCGTTTGGTGCTCCGTTTCCAGGCTGCTCCGACATCTTTTCTTTATCTGACTGTTGTTGTTGGCGGTCTCTTAATCTTCATCTGAACGTCCTCTCAATCTCCGGGTCGTAATTCACCACAGATTGAGAGTCTGCAAAGAAATTAAAAAAATTACCGTTAGCACACTATCTTGCCAAAGTCCCCGGCAATGACGCCAAAAACTTGATGCGATATTCTATGATGTGGAATTGTGGATGAAATGCGAAGACGAAAATATGTTGAGCACTCAAGTTTTCTCAGTGGAATCCAAGTGTAAACCCCACAGAGTTCCTGGTATGTCCAGGGTTGAACTCAGGGACTTGGGAAAAAAAATTGCGGTGGTAAATTTTAGAAAACTTTACGGTAATCGGTAACTCAAATGATTATTGGTTTGTTTGTTGATTGTAGTAATGAAAAATAAACAAATGCGGCGGATTTGAGAAAAGTCTGATTGTATGATAGATGCACTGAGTATGCGGATGAACGAGTTAAGAAGGTCTTTAGCTAGCGTTACTTGGGAATGCATCAGACTATGCGATCATACTACAACCATGCATAGCAAGTCACTTTCCAATGTAAATGTGATGCTCCTAAGTTTAGGATGCATGTGTTGAATGCAAAAGTGTCCATAGAGCTTATTCTTAAGTCTCTACTCTTTTCCTATGCGATGATGCAAGTGCATAAAAGTAAGGTGGCCGCACACAATCATATCCTATCTCTAGGATGCATAGGATGCATTAATAGCAAACAGTGCTTATTCCTAAGCTCCTATCTCTTGATTATGCGTTCTAATCTGACTCTCCTGAGCCTAGATTCTAATCTGACCTTCCCAAGCCTAGATTCTATCCTTAGACTACTCTCCCGAGTATCTCTAATGGACGAATGAAGCATACATAATACAAGATAATCGCATAAAATGAAGATCCCCAATTAAGTTAGCTAAGTGTTTCTCAACCCATTCAACAGATTTAGCTACTCATGCGTAAATAACAGAGAGTGAACAGATATAGAGAAGTAAATTCCATTTCTATAAATGAGTTGAATACAAAACAATAATGGAAGATAAAGGTAGAGAGCCTGGTAGCAATCCCTTGCTAACCGAGGCTTTTACACTGATAATCTCTATTCAGCTCAAAAGATATTCCTGCTTCCACAGGAGTTGGCCCTCTCTCTGATCTTGAAACTTCCAATGCTCTCCCAAGCTTACTGGAACGATCTATCAGCACAACCTCCTTCTCTCGCATCTGCTTTAAAATAAAAGAAAATCTAAGGACAATGCTAAACTATGAACAGAACTTGTGAACTCGGAACTTTCGAATTGGTAAACCCCTTTTCTGAAGGATGCCTTCGGTATTTATAGAGCTTCCAGGGTGAAAGGCGGCTTCTCTCTTATGATTCCACAGATGGGATGGCTTTAATTCCCTGACTGATGTGCCGAATATTTGTCACTGAAAAGTTGAATGTACTTGTTATCGTTAGTGGCTATCAACTTAATTTGTATTCGACCGTCATCAGCTTTCTATCCCATCGTGATTAATTATGCCTTTCACCCAAATGCGCCCACCAAGTTGCACCGGCTCTATGCGGCAATCCTTCTTGAGCAGATGTTTGCGAACACAAATCACCGCAAGGCCTTGCGGTAATGCTGCGCTCGTCCACTGATTTCTTATGATCGCTCATTTTGCCTTACGTCAACGCATATTCTGTATAAAAATACAAAAATCAACTGTTTCTATGTGACGACCGCATGCAACCACTATGTTATGAATTTAATGCTTTTTGGACGCAATCTATCATATTTTATCAACACAATCAAGTATTGTTTAAGAACTTAACACTATGATAACGTGCATTTCTACCCGTTATCACATACCTCCTGGATTCTCACCCAAAGAATATCGAGGTCACCAATTGGTAGTGCCCTTTTTGGAGTGTTCGTGATTTTCATAGAGAAGAGGAATCATGAAGATTTGGTCTTCAAAGGTAAAAGGTTTCTAAAACCCTAATTTATTCTTTTGTATTTTCTTTCTTTTCAAGCATGCTGTAAATTTATAATTAAATGCATGATCTGTATGTTTATTGTAAAATCCTTTGTTCTGTAAAATTATGGAAAATTAGGACGATCCCGCTTCTGTTCAAGGATCCCTTCATCGAGGTTCCTTCAATTACATCTTGTTCCTTAAGTCCCACTGACCCTCTAATGAATAATTAGTTTTTGGTTCAATCACCAAACCCAGTCCCTCTGGGGCCAATGAGAGGTAGGGCCCCTTATTCAAGACCCGAAGTTAGTAATTAAGAGAACAATCTATCTATTATCCCTAGAATCGGGTAGGAGTGAATTCCATCTTATAGGACTATGTCCCTAGCTATCTACCCGATCTTATCCTTAAAATGGGGGGCTTATTGAGTTATTAACTTGGGTTACTCTCACTAATGCAGATTAAAGGATAATCCTAAATAAACATCAGTTCATAATTAGCTTAGGATTAAGATCAAGTTACCTAGGTCATCGTATTGAAATAGCCAGTTCTAACAGTAAATGAAATTATCAAGTAAAAGTGACCATTTTGCAGTCTGGTCTTATGCAAACTCATTGCATAGGATGTCTCCACTCGCATGTCTCCATATGAACGATTTAAGATCACATCATCTATACCAAATACAAAGTGGGTTGCATCTATACTGTCCGCAGGATAAGGTATCTATCCTAATCCTTATACTATAGACTGTTTTGGCTACTACTCGAACTTGATCCACTTTTATGTCTCCACATATAGTGCAAGTATTAATGCTATAGCCAAAGGTCCTTAGTTTAATGGATTTAGGGTTTTTAAGTGCAATTCACATATTCAATAATAAACTTACTAAATAGACATCAATAACAACTTTATTAGAAAATAGAATTCGTTTAATTATTTATGAACCACAATTTTTAGGACATAAAACCAAACACTAAGACTGTGATTTACTTCAAAGAGTTGCAGATCAACGGAATGGTGAACAACAAGCAAGAACACAATGATGCACAACAATGGTTGTAGAGTAGAAAACGTCTTGCTTGATTAACAAAAGTGGCAACCCTAAACGATCAAAATAATTCTCCTTTAATAATCAAATCTAAGAAAAGATACAAATCCCCATTTAGAAAAGAAAGGTCGTCCTTCGATAAAGGAAAATATCGGACATAATCCGGATGTTTCCAGATAAGGAAAATATTCTGTAGGAAGATACTCTGATGTCACACACAGATGTTAATACTTTTTCTGAGACATCTACAAAAACCCCTACCTTATAAAAAAATATAAAGCCAACTAAACATATCTCCAACACTTAAGATGTTGAGAAACAACAGTACTTTAACACATTCACCTTGAGAACTCTAAGAATTGTCGTGAGCCTAAATGTAAACCCTAGACCCTACTTTACTACATAATTGTGTTATAGTCTATTTGTGATATGATGTTAATATTTGTTAACTTAGTTGCATTCCATGTTGTGAGCAATGAAAAGGCATAGAAGAGTTAAGAAGGGGAAAATTTCTCTAAGTGTTAAGCAATGTTGCTCTTGTGTAGCTTGAAGAGGTAACCAACACTTCATGAAATTTGAAGAGTGTAGGCAAAAGGGAAGCTAGGCATAGAGTAAGGCCTAAAAGTGAGAAAATTCTCTAAATATGGAACATGAGGCTCGCAAGTGTATAAGAGGACCTAACACCTAAAATAAAAGTAGGAGAGCTTGGGGAATTGAAGTCATGTCAGGCCATACATCCAAGTACTCAAAAGGGAAAAATTGGTTAAGTGAAGTATGAGGCATGTGTTGAAGGCCATATTAGAAGGTAGTCCACAGGAATTAGTGAAGGTCAAGGCAGGCAACGTACGAGTAGCCAAGTGCTAAGGTGAGCGCTCAAGGGGTGTTAAAGGAAAGAGCTAGAGTGGGTGCAAGGGGTGCGATGGCTGAGAAGATTGGAGGTTAGAGTCTTTAAGTATTGGACCATTTGTAGAGGAGGCGAGAACATTGGCAAGGGACATAGTGTTGTGGACCAAATGTTAGAAAAGTGAAGTTTCCTAAGGGCTTAGGTGTTGGCATGGGCGATCAACATCACTGTGGAAGGGCGTTGAACATTTTCATAGAGGTTATTTGAGGCAATGATAAGTGGTCATGGCGTGACGAAAACGCCTAAAGCAAGGAAATAGGGGTTTGACTAGGAGCAAGTGCGGTCGAGAGAGGTGTTAGTATGGATGCTAGCCCTATGCGTTGGAGTGATGCTAAAGCACTTAGCTTAATCACTCGGTTAGTGAGCTAAGTGGCATGATTAATAGCCTTAAACAAAGATTAGTGGCCTAGGTGTCACCAGATCAGGTCCCTTCAACATGCAAGGCTTAGTATAATAGGGTGTTGAGAAGAAGAAGCTTAGTTTGCTTAATTCTCTCATGTCGTTGAGGAACTATTACTACCAACTTGAAGTTCAAATAGTTAAAGGAGATCTTGGGCTGATGAGAGGAAATTCCAATGATTGGGAACCGAAATACGAAGAATTTGTTAAGTGTTTGCAAGTTTCATGTTTGCCCGAACAATCTATAAAGATTGGAAAATTTTGAGCTCACCAAGAGGAATTAGAGGTTCAGACTTTAAGGTACGAGAGTTAAGACGCTTAGAAACAAGTTCTTAGAAGGAAATTTTATGAGATAATGTCTAAGGCTGAAATTTAATCTATAAACTTAGATAAATGAACAAGCAGGCAGCTGCAACCAAGGGACAAGAAGCAGTTGATCGGGCGAAGGTGTGCATGAGCATGCATATGCATTGGCGAGAGTGTGCATGCAAAGTGAAGTGTAAAGATGTGCGATAGAAGGTGCCAACATCCGAAGCATGCTAAGTGTGATGCCCAACGAATGGCTAATACCTAAGTGAGGTGAGCATGGTCCAACGCCTACCCAAGCCTATGTGCGAATGCTAACGCAAACCAGCCAAGTTGCAAAGTAAATAACTAAGTATGGTTGATACGTTGAGATAGGCCAAGTGTTGGTGAGTTGTAAGGAATTCCTAAATGAGATGTTAAGCTTGAATACTAGAATTAAGCTAAAAAAAAAAGAGCTAATGACATTAACCAACAGTACCTATTCTTGTCACTAGGCAAACTCAAGTAGGAGATGCCTACAATCCTTGGGGAAGCAGCATAAGATAGTGAATGACTAGTTTTCATAGGAGTTTATCTTGATTTGATTTATATAAGCTAAGGCATATGTTTTAATGAAGTTCCAACGCATGAATGTTTGAATCGCAATGTGGTTACATATTCAGAACATGATTTTACCAAGTGATTTCCCAATGCAAGCTTTAACTAAAATAATTTGATGTGTGGACGTATAGTCCCTCTGCTTTAAAAATCTTAGTTCAAATGTAAAATGAAGCATGATTTCTAGTGAGTTTTATGCCACAATTTCTAAGTATGCTCCTTAACTTCAAAGTGTGCTTTAAAGTTGTAATATGACACATGTTGAGAAGATTTGATGAAGTATACTTCGGTGTTAAAAGGATTAAAACCATGCATTGGCCAACATTCCTTGAGATAGATTATTTTTCTAGACTTCTATATCTATGATACGTTTTCCAAAGGAATTCTTATTGCCTAGAATATTGAGTTTTAATCCAAACTATGTTTTTATAATGATTTTATTGAGAAAACCTAATATTGAAGGCATGAAGATATGAAGTTATCTAGGTCCCCTAGTACCTAAGGGATGACGGTATCTAGGGCATGAGTATATATAGCCTTTGGGGCTTGTCCACGTGCACGTAGGAGCAGTATTATCGACACTGATCATATCGAGATTACTCTACATCAGTTAAGGAATTTAACGTTAAGTGATCGAGCAAAAGGGCTCTCCCTAAACTAAAGATTGAGGATGACGGTTTTCTGGTAAGATGAATGATATCTGTGTTTTCTAGGTTTTGAAAGCACTTACCCTGTATATTTTCTATGGCTTTTAGATGATTTCTTAACCTTGAGATATAGAGTTTTATGCCTTATTTTTAACAACTATGTTCTCTTGCTATATTATTATACTAGTATGTCTTAAAAGAAGTCACTTACTAGGCATTTTTAGCTCACCTTTTCTAAATGTTTTCATTTTTCTCAGGTAGCGGTTGATTCCCTGGAGCCTAGCTAATTTGCTAGTCTTCCACATACTCTAAGTTCAAAAGGAACAAAAGAAGTTTAGGTGGTCCATCCTATTTTGTTTATTATCAAACCATCATGTACATATTAGGGGGAAAGGGTAGAACCTAAGATGGAACTACTGTTGTATAATTTTATGTAAATTATTTTGGCATGAATGTATGTGAGTGCATCTATGTTTAACTAAGATTGTGTGATGAAGAATCCGATTGAGCATATATTTATTAATTGATTATCAGATACAATAGATGCCATAGAGATAGGTATACAGAGTTAAGATAGGCAGTAGGTATCAAAAGAGGGTTGACATCTACTGTCTTCACACCTTTTCTTAGGTTAGGATAATCTGGGAGGGATGTGATACTGAACATATCATACTAGCATATAGAAATCTTTATACATGTCGTAGACCAACTAGCCATACTATGTAATACATAATCTCAAGATACATAGCAAAGCAAATTGTACCACTGGAAATTTTTTCTACTGTAGAAGTGTTAACTGTGATATCTTTCTTGGTAGTTGTGTGTCTGAGAAATAACATTTTTCAATTAAGTCTCATACTCATTAGAAACTCGGCATAAGGATTTCTACTACCAAGGAATGTAAAATTTACTCGAGTCAATCATCATGTTACTCTTTCGTCTTAAAATAATCGTATATCACTATTTTGACTCTACTAGGAATGAATCTAAAAATCTCTTTCAAATTAAGGTTCCTGAAGTCATTGGATACTATAGAGCATTTTTCAATCTAAAATACATCACTATAATCTCATAATAATTGTATCTGACTCCTAAAGATAGTTTTTAAAAAGAGAACCATCATGATTCATAAATCTATCTCAACAGTATTCATTTCCGTAGAGTTGGTAATTTCATTATCCATGAAAGAGAAAACATACTATCTATAGCACTCCAAGTCTAGGATTTGGAATCCGAATCTAGAACCTAAAAGCCCCGACAATCCCATGCAACCTGGTTACGCTATCATAATTAATCCATAACACACTAGAAGAAATTCGGGCTTTAATATCGGTTGGAAAAAGTGAAATCGGATGTATAATGTCGGTTTAAAAAAAATGGATCTTTAATGTCGGTTTTAAACCGACATTGAAGATGGGCTTTAATGTCGGTTTAAAACCGACATTAAAGGTGTAATTTTTTTTCTTATTTTATTAAATAATATATCCCTAAATCCCTAAATCTGCCGCCTCTTCAACTTGTACTCCCCTCTCTTCACTCTCGTCATCGAAAAGACCACCGACATATCCCCAAATCAAATCTTTGAAGTCGCCGAGATCTACCTGTCCTCAAAAATCACCTTCGACACTGGCTGCCTCCGCATGGTTTTTGCCTGCTCATCGATCAGTCAAGGAAATTCTTCTGAGTTATTAGGTGACGCTGAAAGCTCTTGCACGATAGAGTTTTCTGGAAGCTTTAATAAATCGTAGCGAAACTCGAGTTCTTTGATAGCTTCAAATTGTAGGAAGGAAAGCATAAATTTCGATGATATCAATCAAGTTGACTGGGTTTCCACAGAATCAATACCGAGTACGGACTATCCATCTTCCCGCATTTCATCTATGAAAGTTGTAAATGAGGGAGGTGGTGATGGAAGGTGGTCAGTTGCAACATTTCTTGACCCCGAGTCTGATTATACATATAATGAAGAGTATAGTCAGGATGTGACAGAAAATTGCGAATGAGAAGAGAACCACTAAGAAAAGGAAAGAGATGATCTTGTTATCAATGCTGCAAGGGGAACCGGTTTACTGAAAAGAAGGTCTGCATCATGTGTGATGCCAAGTATTGTAGCAACTGTGTGCTTAGAGCTATGGGTTCAATGCTTGAAGGTCACAAATGTGTTGCTTGAACAGGTTTTCCTATTGATGAGTCTAAGCGAGGAAATTTGGGAAAATGTTCCAAAATGCTTAAGAGACTGGTGAATGAGTTGGAGATTCGACAGGTTATGAAGGCTGAGAAATGTTGTGAGGCGAATCAGCTGCCACCAGAGTATGTTTGTGTGAATGGGGAACCTTTATCTTTTGAGGAGCTTACAATGCTACAGACTTTCCCCAACCAACCAAAGAAGCTAAAACCAGGAAATTATTGGTATGACAAAGTTTCTGGTCTGTGGGGAAATGTGAATCTTGTTACCTTGACTTTTCCTCCTTTTCTTTTATTTTCAAGACGTAATTCTTGGTTATGCAGTTAAACTTTCTAATCTATTTGACAGGAAGGACAGAAACCTTCAAAGATAATTACTCCTCATCTTAACATCGGTGGGCCTATTAAGGCAGATGCTAGCAATGGAAATACAAAGATTTTTATAAATGGCCGAGAAATTACAAAAGTAGAACTCCGGATGCTGCAGGTAAATTTTGTACCTGTAACCTTTGTCTCTAGCATAAACTTCTAAAGTTAAAAGGGAATATTTGATCGTTGTAGTTGGTTGGAGTTCAATGCGCTGCTAATCCACACTTTTGGGTCAATGAGGATGGATCGTACCAAGAGAAGAGTCAGAAGAACACCAAAGGGTACATATGGGGGAAGGTACTATCTTGTGCAAATAGACAGTTAATTTTGATTTCAGCTTACATATGTAGCTATAACTAGTCATATCACTAGATTGTCTTTGGACAGTTCCATTGGTGGTTATATTATGAGAAATGGTGCTCCATTTATTTTATCTCTGAGATAATGTGTGTACTCTATAGATTTCTTTAGTAATCTCAATTTTGTCTACATTGCACTCCTTGATTGCAAATCTTTAGTAGTCCAATCAAGTTGGCAATCTCATTTTCTAAATGCTTTTGCAGGCCAAAATTCTATATAAGGATGCACCTTCCTCTAAAGATGAACGTGAAATTATTAAGTTGAAGATCCAAAGCAATGTGTACGGATATCTTGGTATAATTCTTGAAGGCCGTGAGCGATTTGAGGAGGAAAGTTTGGCTGAAATAAGGAAAAAAACTATCTGATGAAGTTGACCCTGCTGATAAGAGTTATGATTCTTGCCTCAATATCTATTCAAGGCATTAAACAAAGTTACTGTTCATGTGCTTGCTAGTTACCTTGAACAGCAATTTTGGATAATGACTTAGGCTTTTTAGATTTAGCATTCAATTGTCTGTCAAATGCACAATTAGTGTTGAATAGTGAGCTTAAATATGGAAAAATTCTTATGTCTTCTAGGTCTCAACCTTGAAGCGGGCATGGGTGCCCTTTGGATCAGTGGGAGTGGGCCACCAATACTGGGATATCAGGACAAAAAACTGATCATCTTGAGCCTAGAGCCAAGGATATAAAACCTTTTACTAAAGACATCAAAAGCTCTGGGATACGTATCAATCTAACTATACATGATTACACACTACTCTGTCCTCAAAGGCAATATGCAGTGCCCTCGTCAATTAGATTCTGTAGGATGAGAGTACTATGTGCAAAGTATATACACGAAATAGTGCACAATCCTACTACTCCCACTACTAGCCTCCTACGTAAATTATTTATTTTTTATATAGTGTTAGTTTTAATCTAATAAATGGACGTAAAGTTATGTTGAATTTATCTTTTTTTTTTTTCCTTTTTGTAGTTCAATACAAAAGATACATATACGCAACGAGAGATCGACGTAATTCGGACCCAATGGGCATGAATGTAAATTTATCTAACCATGATCTTTGTGAATGGAATTAGTACTAATATGATATTTTTTAATGAGAGAAATGATGGCTTGGTGTAAGTATTCTATGAAAGTCTGGTTCTAATATTGTGATTCTTGTTTGTGGATAAATTCATAGGTGGAAGACATGATCATTTTATTATTGGAAGCTTTATTCATGGAGTATTTGGTGCCCCAAGAATATGTCCAGATAATGAGAGAATATATGTTGAACAAATGTCCAGTATCCCCGTACAATCAAGTGTATGAAGTGTTCAAGAGAGAGCTTGGCATGACACCGGATAAGGTATATTTACTTGGCTAAACCTATTTCATATAATCAGATTATGCATTCATTCTATTGAATGGAGATTACTTTTGCAATCTGACAGAAGCTGGTTATCTTGATTGTGTTACTGTTACATATGAGTTGGCACTTTTGTTTTCTGTATCCTGGTCACATTATAGCACGTTTCAATGTGTGTGAAAAATTGAAGTTTCATTAACATTTGGCCTTTCATATGATTATAGTTATAATATTAATTTTTCTACTTGGATCAGAGTCTGCCTGAGGTTCATGCAAATGCGGCAGAAACATTATGTGCTATAGCCCGTAATGCCCCATCTGCTCTTGCTGCCAAACTTTATAGCCCCAGGTTGACCAAGAACCGCTTCTTTATTTTTCAGTTTTTATGGTAGTATGTAGATAAGTCATCGGTGTTTTGACTTATCAATCACTTCTTATGCAGTTTTGTTGCATGATCATGCTTTGGAAGATTCACATTCAAAGTCTGGCCTTGTGCATTCACTTTCTGTATGCATTTCTTTGTTGGATCCAAAGAGACCATCAACGTATTCTCCTTTGTTTCACTCTTTCTGAAATCAACATATGTATGAATGTCTAGTTCCTGTTGATCCAGAGACTGTTGGTGCAATGCTCCCTCAACTTGGTTAGTATATGATGCTAGTTTCATTTATTTGATGGTGCCTTAGTTCACACTTGTGCTCTCTATAATCTCTAAATCAATGGGCTAGATGTATAAAAGAAACCGTAGAAGGCATACAACTATCAATATTAGGTCAATAATCATCAATATTAATATCGGTTGCAACCGACATTGAAGGTCTTTAATGTCGGTTACAACCAACATTGAAGGCTGTGTTATTGGTGTTATTGAAGTCCTTTAATGTCGGTTTAAAACCGACATTAAAGGCAACCGATATTAAAGGGCTTTAATAACACTATCTTTAATGTTGATTGCCAACCGACATTAAAGCCCAAATTTCTTCTAGTGACAATTGATATATAGTCACCTGGATCTATCTTTCTTCCTTAATAAACAAAACTTGAGCTCTAAGACAAATCGTTAGGGCATATGAAAACTTTGTTAAAGAGTTCATATATATGTGACCTACTATTCAAATCTATCCAAACCACTCTAAAAAAATAAATTAAGAATGAAAATTCCCTATACTCAACTTCATCTCTTGTGCTAGTGGGTATCTTAGGATATCTAATTTACTTAATCTCAGCACCTATGTAACTTTCGCTAGATTATTTTCCTTTATTAATGAAAATGATGGCTTTGCTAGTTCATGTTTCTACTTTACACACAAAATCAAAATCTCTTGAACTTTGATAACACTTTTAATCATTTACCTGTTCATTGATAAAGTTTCAACTTTTTTACATCAATAATTTTCAAACAACTATTGTTACTAACAACTCCACTTTAGATTATCTCCGTTTAACCTTTTAGTTTTTAGAAAATATACACATGCTAAAGTAGAGTTTCACAATCAATATTTCATGCAATCCCTTTCAACTAACACCTCAAAGTTCCAAAATGCAATGAGATTTTCTTTTGTATCAAATTCAAAAAGGCATGCAAAAACACCAACAAAATATAGACCATCAAGTCATACTTATGTGTTTCGAGTTTTGAGTCTCAACATATTAATTTGCTTTTTTTTTCCAAGTAACAAACCATTTTTTTCATTTTCCACACCTTTATCTTTGCTTAATCCAGTAAATTCAAGGTGCTCTTTTTTACTTTCCAAGTGAAACATAATCTCTATACCAAAACATATGAGTATTTATAACTTTTTAATATTCCACAATTCTATTCCAAACTTCATGTTTTAGTAGGGCAAACCCCACGAATTTTTATCGTTTTTAAACTCCATGAGTTTTTCTCTTGATCAAGCCTACCAAATAGGATCTCTTCCTCACAACAAGGGTATGGATATACTCTAGGTACCCTGGACACAATTCCTCAATTTGAACCAATAACATTTTGCTTTTCCACTATGAGTTTAAAGCCACTTCAACCATTTTGGCTTCCTTTGACAAATTCACCCTACCTTGGTCTTATAAAGAGTTCCTTACATTGTCACTTTTTCTCCTACTAGAATTTTTTCCTTTTTAATTACGTTACATGAAGAACCAAAACACAACACCTTACTCAAACCACCAATCTTCGATACCACGAAAGTGATCATGACCAATTAATCAATTCAAAATTCTCTATGAGACATTTGACTTTAATATTTAGCAACTTTTAATCAAACTATAGTCACTTCTCCTTCTCTTTCTTGTCTACAAAACAATTTAATCTTGTATCTAATTACGTGAATTGTGAAAGAATTTATTGTACTACCATCAATCTCATTACTATTGCGAATCATAATATTATTCCTTTGTGAATTTTCAATTAGACTACTTCATTCTCTGCCTTAAGCAAATACATCATTTAATATCTTCACTGCCATCTCACCACACTACATAATTTTATCAGGCATTAGGATCTTTGAGCTGAAATATAATCTTTTCTTACAACCATGTCATTAGAGAAAATAATGTCAAGTGATCTTTTAACATCTACTGCTTTCTCATTAAATCATAGATGCATATCCAACCAATACTAACTTCTATCAAGATGTTAAACAAGCATTAGAAAATAGCTTGTGCTATTTAAACTAAACAAATACTTCCATGTAAAACTTTCATGATAATTTTACTAAACAAACGTACTTGGCATTGACGAGGAATTCATTGATGCGCCATAGGAACATTCTAGACTTATAATGTAACCAGCCTATAGAACCAATAACCTTGAACTCTGTATAACGACTTGACTATTCGAAATCTCTAATTAGGTCATTACTACTTTGTAAGCAATTTAAAAAAAAAAATCTAACTAAACATTTCGATGTAAAATAGGAGTTTTCTAAATGCATAAATTCTCACTAAAATCAAACAAGATTTGGTTTGGGATCCCTAAAAAACTTTTTAAAACAATAAATTGGTAGTTTCTAAACCGATTAGTTCTCAATGTAAACATCCAAAACAAACATGGAAACATAAGTTTTAGTGGAAGCATCATATTTAGTCCCATGGCACTGTCAATAGATCTCCTTGTCAAGTGCCTCTGGTACATTATTTCCTTTATCTGAAAAACATAATATAATAAAAAGTGAGTATTCAAGGGATTGGAATACCTCAAATGAAAGTAAATGAATGCATAGTGTCTTAATTTTGTTTTATAGAACACAAAACTCAGAGGGGCGAAAACTCTGATAAACATAATTAACTAAGCATGCATATCTGCTTTAAATATAGAGAGGAAAAGGGGTCGAGAAACTCACCCTTGAAGAACCAAAATCTTTACGTTTCCTCTCCACAGCACAAACACAAACAAATCTCCTTTTGTTCTCTCGAACTCAGCAATTTCATGAATACATCACTACAACATAACCAAAAAAGATACAACCACAAGAGAGTCCGAATTATTTTCAAGGATGAGAATCAATAGAGAGGTGTGGGCATCTATATCTTAATTTTTGTGTGGTTGGAATGTTGAGAGAGTTTTTCTAAGAGAGCATAAAACACAAAGAGATCTTCAATTGGGAGGATAAAGTGATCAATAAAGACTGATCCTCCAATTTTTCTCTATTGTGCATAATTGAGAGAAAAAGGGGTTAGGGGAGTTATCAAACTAACTTTTTTTTTTTTAATTTTCAAAATTCAAATAATTTGAATTTTGATAATATATATACATATATATTAAACTATATGTTATATCACATATAGCACAAAACCTATAGTTTATATATATCACATATAATATAACCTATAGTTTATTATTCTCTCAAATAACCTTTAATATTAATATGAATCATATTAATATTAATTTTAACCTATAGTTTTTACATGAATCTTATTCATATAATTAATATTTGAATTATATTCAAATATTTATTTCTCTCATTAAAACTTTATATTATAATGCATCATATACATTACATTAATTGTATCTTATACAATTAATTCTGTTTAATTAATTTGAACAATTCAAATTAATTAATCCAAAATTAATTTGATTATCATTAATCCTTGAGCTAACAAGGGGACCTTATGAACCTATTAATTTTAACCTATAGTTTTTACATGAATCTTATTCATATAATTAATATTTGAATTATATTCAATTATTTATTTCTCTCATTAAAACTTTATATTATAATGCATCATATACATTACATTAATTGTATCTTATACAATTAATTCTGTTTAATTAATTTGAATAATTCAAATTAATCCAAAATTAATTTGATTATCATTAATCCTTGAGCTAACAAGGGGACCTTATGAACCTATGGATTGAAGCTCCAATGATACTTGATTAATTTATTAAACTCTTTAATTAAATTAATCAATCTTCATTAACTACTGATCACTCCACTAAATACCGAGAACTGCACTTTTCGCACTATAGATATATTTCTATGTCAATTGGATATAACCAATCAACAGTGCATAGACCCTTCACAAATTGCTCATAAGTACAATTGGGTCAAAATTATCGTTTTATCCTTGCAGTTACATCTAACTTCTTAAGTACCACTGATCCCTCTAATGAATAATAAGTCATAATCCAACTATAATTGAACCCTTCTTGGGCCAGGAGAGGGTGTGGCACCATAAATTATTTAATTAATTATTTAAAATTAATTTTGAATATTTAAATATTTTATTTTAATTAATTAACTCCTATGTTATTAATTATAGAATCAAATATTAAATTAATTAATAACACCAATCCCAAACATGAATCTCTATTTATGTGTACAATATTTAAATCACATTTAAATATTTTCAAGTCTCTAAGACGTTAAGTATATCAAATATAATTAGTGCTTACTTCCTAAGTCGAATTTGAACAATTCAAATTCTCTCATCACACTATTCTAAAGTTTAGTCCGATATGAGCTAGCAGGAGGACCTAAAACCTACGGATCATGAGCTCCAACTATCCAAGATTAACTGGCTAAACTTTTTAACCTAGTTAACCAAAATTTGTTAACTACCGGGATACTCCATTATAGTCCAGAGTTGCACTCTCCTCACTGTAGATATATTCTGTCTACTCAATATAACCATGATTAGTAAGTCGACCCTTCACAGGTTGTTCGTAATTACAGTTGGGTCAAAATTATCATTTTACCCCTATAATTATATTTTGTTCTTTAAGTTTCACTGATACTCTAATGAACAATTGGTTTGTGGTCTAACCACCAAACCGAGTCCCTCTCAGGCCAATGAGGGGATAGGGCCCCTTCTTCAAGAACTAGAGTCAGTATTTAGGAGAACAACCTATCTACTATCCCTAGAATCAGGTAAAAGTGAATTTCATCTTGCAAGACTATGTCCTTATCTATCTACCCGATCTTATCCCTAAAACGGGGGCTTATTGAGTCAGGAACTCATACCACTCTCACCCATGAAGATTAAAGATAATCTTGAATAAACAGGAATTTATAATGAGCTTAATATTAAGATCCAGTTACCTAGGTAGTCATATTGAAATGGTCAGTCTTAACAATAAACGACGTTACAAAGTAAAAGTGACTTCTTCGTGGTTCGGTCTTATTTTAAATAGTCACTCACTGGGAATTTTAAGCTCATTCTTTTAATTTTTATCTCGTCCCAGGTAACGGTCAATGTCTCGAAGTCGAGTAGATCTGCCAGTCAGTCATTATCAGAATTCTCCAATCGTTTGAAGTTTAGGTGGTCCACTTTTCGTGTTGTAAACCCTAATTTTGTCTGTGCACGTCTTGGAATTCAGGATAGAGTTTTGGAGTCAAATGTAGTACATGTAAATGTTTGTTATTTGAATGATTGTAATATAATGGTTGTGAATTTTCTAATTGCTATCAGGTCAACAGGTGCTAAGGATACAGGTTCATTAGTATAGGTTGGACAGTAGTTGCCATAAGAGGGTTGTCAACTGCTGTCTTCACATTCCTTTTCATATTAAGAGAGTAATTTGGAAGAGGGTGTGACATTAGTGTTGGATTATCTAAACATGCAACGGAAGAAAATAGGATCATTAAGCATTCTAATTCCTCAATAATGTCATCAAAACAAGCATGTTCATAGGGTATTAAGATGGTTTCAATACATATCTTTGAAGATCCTCTTTAAACACGAATTTGAGCTGAAATCTTCTCCAATTGAAGTCGTGGACCACCAAGAGATCTTCTCTACTATTCTCAGCCTTGAATTTGAGTGGCGGAACTTATTATTGGGTTAAATTTGTGAAGCTTTTGGTGTGGGTTTGAAGAGAGGGAAAAACAGTTTCTGCAGAAACTAGATTTCAGCAACCTCCTCTTTCTTTCAATCTCAAAATTGAAGAGTTTTATCATTCCCTTTCATGCAAGCACTCAAGAGACTAGCTGATGCCACTTCAAATGCATGGAATTAATGGGCAATGTGCGTGAATTGGAAGAATCCACCTGCTACTAAGAGAAGTTTGGATGTTTCCAGTAACAACTTAATTTCCAATTTTAATTTCTAATTTTAATTAATTTCAAAATTAACTAAAATCTAATTTAATTAATTCAAAATTTCAAAATCCAATTTCTCAAATTGAATCAAAGTGAAAATTAATTTGATTTTAATTAATTAAATAATAATTTAATATCAAATATTAAATTAATCATACACCTAATTTTAAACATGAATCCTATTCATGTAATTAATATGTAAATCAACATTTAAATATTATAAACTCTCCAATTTCGTTTAATTTTGATAAATTAAATGTTAATTAATTATATCGAATATAATTAACAAACCCTAATTTGAATTTGAACTATTCAAATTCAACCATAAATTCAATTTGAACAATTCAACTTGATATCATTCCAAATTCACTCAATTTACTAATTCAAGATGTTCATGTTTTACAAGCTAGTAGAGGGATCTTATGGACCTACAGATCATGAGCTCCAAAGATTTGAGATTAATTGGCTAAAACTCTTTAGACCAAATTAATCAATATTTATTAACTATCGGGTCACACCACTATAGCTCGATAGTTGCACTCTCCTCACTGTATATATATTTGTATTCACTTGATTTAACCATAATCAGTAAGTCGACTCTTCACAGGTTGTTTGTAATAACGGCTGGGTCAAAAGTTTTTTTACCCTAAAGATTACAACTTGCTCCTTAAGTTCCACTGATCCTCTAATGAATAATTGGTTTGTGATCCAATCACTAAACCAGATCCCTCTTGGGCTAATGGGAGGGTGGGACCCCTTGTTCAATACCTAGATTTAGCACTTAAGAGAACAACCTTCCTCCTATCCCTAAATCGGGTAGGCGTGAATTCCATCTTGCACTCTATGTCCCCAGCTATCTACCCGATCTTACATCTAAAATGGGAGACTTATTGAGCTGACGTTGTTGAGCCAACCCTCACCTATGCAAATCTAAGGACAATCCCAAATAAACAAGAGTGTATAGTTAACTCGTGATTAAGATCGAGTTGCCTAGATCATCTAAGCGAAATAGTCAGTCTTAAACATTAAACAACGTTATAAAGTAAGAGTGACTTATTTCTTGGTCTGATCTTATGTAAACTCATTGCATAGGACGTCTCCACTCCTCATATCAATACATGAACAAATCATAATCACTTCGTTTATAGCACCTTACAACAAATTGTAACAACTACAGAGTGGGCCGCATCTGATAGTGTTACCAGAATAAGACACTTAAGCTTATTCGTACACTATAGATCATTTTGATTATTTACTCGAACTTAATCCACTTGTAAGTCTCCACATAAAGTTCAAGTATTCATATAATAGCCATGGATCTTAGTTTATTGAATTTAGTCTTTACAAGTGCAATTTATAAATTCAATAACAACTCTATTGAAGAAATATTGAATAACATCTTTATTGATAATAGAAATTGTTTAACTCTACAAACTGCAAATTTTAAGACATACAACCCAACAAACTCACACTTGGACTAAAACTCCAATGGATAAATATATACAATGTTAAGTTCAATGAGAGAAAACAAAAAGAATAAATACAATAAACTAGGCATCAGATACTCATTATTTCTTCCACTTGCCCTAGTTCTATGTATCTCGTAAACCTAGTCTCACTAGGTAACCCTCGAACACTTTAGCCGAGAGGACCTTCGTAAACGGATCAGCTAAGTTATCTTGTGAGGCTATCTGCGTGACTATCATGTCTCCTCTGTGTACAATCTCCCTGATGAGATGGTACTTTCGTTCGATGTGCAAAGAATCTCTTGTCAAATAGTACCTCTGAGCAGAAGCAAGATCATTCCAAACTCATTGTGATAGAATTAACGCATTCACAATCAAACAGGCTAGTTATGCATTTAATAACTAATTACAGGCATGCTTTGAAACTTTCAACAATAAAGAGAACAAAATATATACCAGTTGAAGAACCCTTCTTCTCAGAAATCTCGCTCGTCAAAGAACTGCAATCTCGCTCTCGCTGAGATCGTCTAAACCAACCGTCCACCAAATGGCTACGTCATCTACCCACGAACAGACTCCTCACAAACAAGACAACAGGGAAGACACCACCACTCAAAACCCTCGATATTCTCGGAGTGAGAATCCAAGAGGTGTGGACTCTGTTGGATTTGGTAAAGGGAAAGAGGAAGAGACAATCGTTTACCATGACCAAGCAAGTGGGAGATATCAAGTGTCTATCATATAGACGATGCTTGATCGTTTAGGTAAAGGTACACGATCACGTAGTAAAAGGATAGACGATTGTTTAGTAAAACGCTCAGACACGCGATCGTTTAGAAAAAGCTAGATGATCGTTTAGTAAATCCTATGCAATTGTTTAGTAAACCGCACGCGTGTATACGATCATTTAGAAACTTTAAGCTGTCATTTATGCTCTCCATTTGCTATGCGATAGGCAGTATACACAATTCGGTGAGCGAATGTTTGATTATTTGCAAAATGAAAACAATTTTTATTTTATCCTTCAGTTACGAAAACTAAATGTAACCTCCCACTAACTTATTCGGTTACGGAGAAAAAACCGGCACAATTATCCCATAATTGTTAAAATAAGAAATAAATATAATCATATTATATTTATAACCTATGGTTTAATATCACATCATATGCAATATATGAACCATAGTCCTTTTCTCCTTCTTTAGATATAAATCATATTTATATCATTCTCCTTCAATTAATGTATCTCATACATTATGTCAATTATATCATATATAATTGACCAGTTCAATCATATCATATATATTCGAACTCCCTCTTGTCAATTTGAACACTTCAAACTGACCCAAAAACTGATTCTCAGCTTGAATCCATTGAGCTACCAAGAGGACCTTATGGACCTATGGCTTGAAGCTCCAACAGTACATGAATAGCTGACTAAACTCTTTAGCCACGAGATCCATCATCCGTTAACTGCCAGGCATTTCACTAAAGACTGACAGCTGCACTCTTCTCACCATAGGTAGATCATGGAGAGAGGTACCAATAGAAACACGAGAGATTGTTAATGGTCGATTATTGGTAAGATGGTCAATTTATATTTTACAAATTATCTATGCATCGACTTCCATACTAATTAGCTTTTCTTTTCTGTCTTAATTCAGAATTATTTTGTGTTAGACTTGACCAGCAAACTAGGCAATGACTTCATCGATGAACATATGAAAAATTCATTCAAAGAGTATGGGGGAACTACACAAACACTACAAGAAATATGCAAGTCCTGAAGAGGCACGAGCACACCCACCTGATCGCCTTAAGGACAACATGGAGGATTGGCACTTTCTATGCAAAAAGTCAGCCTTAAATTACTCTAATGAAGTTTAATTTCTTATTTTCTTAAAAAGTGGCAGATGATTGTGTATGTGTTGTTATCTTACAGTTATGGTAACAACATAAATGTATAGGTATTTCAGATGGTTTGTATATTACGATTGAGAATAAGTTTGGGGGATAGGGGAGGGGGAGAGGGTGTTTCAGTTGATTGTGTAAATTATTTTGATTGTGTTAGTTAGTTTGTTTGATTGTATAAGTTAGTTTGTTTCGGATGATTGTGTAAGTTAGTTTGATTGTGTAAGTTAGTTTGATTGTGTAGATTAGTTTGTTTGATTGTGTAAGTTAGTTTGCTTCAATTGATTGTGTAAGTTAATTTGTTTATTACGATTGAGAATAACTTTGGGTGGGGAAGGTGGGTTGTTTCAGTTGGTTGTGTAAGTTAGTTTGACTCATTAAGTTAGTTTGATTGTGTAAGTTAGTTTGTTTCATTATGTAAGTTAGTTTGCTTTAGTTGATTGCATATCTATATTTTAAGTACAAGTATGTTAAGTTTAAATCATGATTGAGTTGGTTTGTTGGTTTTGTTGGGTTTATGATTGAGGTAAGTTGGTTTCTTGGTTTGTTTATGATTTACGTAAGTTGGTTTGTTTATAATTGAGTTCTTGGTTTGTAGGTTTATTTATGATTGAGGTAACTTAGTTTATTTAGTTGAGATTGGTATATTATTGAGCATTAAACTTATTTAAATTTGTATTTTGTAGGTATTTGGAGATTTTTGTTGAAGAAACATCTATAGGCAAGAAGCGTATTTAGGTTGTACATTGTTATCGTGTAATTGTGAATGTTATAGAACTCGTGGATTAAGGTTGTACATTCAAACGTGTTTTCAATATATTATTAATCTATTATGGATATTTACATCATTTTGGCAATCTTAATTTAGTTTATTGATATTTATAAGATTCAAATAGGTATGACATTTGGAAAAAAACAGATCTAAAAAAATAAATAAATAAACAGATTTAAAGAGGTATTTAAATCTATTTATTTATTGTAAAAAATCCCAACGGTAAGGAGTTGGGCAAAGAACTCCCGACGGTGACTACATACTGTCTGGATTTAAAGATATCCTGACGGTCTCTCTGCACCATCGGGATAAAGACATCGTCCGACGGTCACTAACCGTCGGGCGTTAAAGACATCGTCTGACGGTCACTAACTGTCAAGCGTTAAAGATATCCCGACGGTCTACATCACCGCCAGCCTAAAATAACAAGCCCGATGGAGACACAACCATCGAGATAAAAACTAAACCCAATGGTTCAAAAGACGCTATGCCATCGAGCAAAAGAATAAATCCCGACGGTCGGGAGTCGAGTTAACGTATAAATTTCGACGACTGACCGTCGGACGTTTTCCCTTTTTCCTGATAGCTTCCTTTAGGGTCAAGGAAACGCCCCATTCTTATCTGTCGAGATAATTCTTTTCCCTTACGGCAGGACTTCCCAACCGTCGGGAAATGTTTCCCCGACGACGGTTCGACGGTGTTGTCGACGACTTCTTTGCCGTCAGGAAAGGTTATCCCGACAGTGTTTTTAACTTATCCCGACGCCCGCAACCATCGGGATTCAACCAAATTCTTGTAGTGTTGGTTGAACGTGGTCGTTGGTGGTGGTGGCTGAAGGTAGTTGCCTGAGTTGGCTGGCATCACCTCTGGCGGTGGCTAGAGTTGGCCGGTGGAAGGTGGTGATCACTAAGAAAAATAGTGGAAGTGAAGTAGGTGAATTTTGAAGGTGTTCTGGTAATTGTAATAATTATATAAATTTAATTAATTATCCTAAACCAACTTATATCATAAAAGATATCACTTAAAAAATAGTTCTTTGTGTGATTATAGAAACAATTTTTTATATAGATAAAAGTCAAAATATTAAATTAAAAAAATATGGCCAATAAGAACATATCTCAACTAGCATAGAGATTAGTTGTTCGAACCTCCAGTCTACCTATTAGTGAACATCAAAAAAATTAAAATATATATATGATTGTATATATCATTTATTTATTCAAACGTGATGCATCAAGATTTAATGCTACCCTTTGTTTGGCATAAAATAAACAAAAGCTACAAATTATAGGATATGGGCCCACTTTAAATGCTTGTTGGTTAAAGCTCTCCCTAAGCCAGCTAGGTATTGTCTTTGTAGCTATCCCTTGGCCTTGAACTTTGTCTCCTCTTTAATTCCTTCAGTTCTCTAAAGTGCTATAAATAAGAGTGGAAATCAAAGCAAATGCCACAACAAAATCTCTCTTTTCTTCCCTCTAATCTGCTTATACAAAGTTCTAATTTCTTCTGTTTTGTGAAATCATGTCTCTATCAGTTTCCAACCCCATTGCTCCATTGGTTCATCCCAAACATCCAGCCACCAAGGACGACCCAAGCCTAAGGCACTTGTCCGATGAGACAGTCACCGCTCACATTTACACGAAACACCGAGAGGATGATAGACTCAAGATTGATGTCGACAATTACATTGCACTTGTTGAAAGTATCATCACAACTGCTGATCGAATCACCGAGACTGTTACTCAAGTACGTATTTCTTATCTTTTGTTAAAGTAGTGATGTAATCAAATTTATTACTATAATATTCATCCGCTTAAGATTTTCGAGGAGAAGGTTATGTATTATTTGAACCCCTGTTCTTATAATGCCATTTCATTCCCAATTAATATTGATTTTTACTTGTAGGGCACTGAAGGACGTTTGATATTCTCGGATGATTTCTTGAAGGTCAATGCTGTCGATGCACCCCTTTGTACCCTTCACCATGTCGCAAGCCAGGTGCAATTTAGGCTCATTTGATAATAATTTTATTTATTTATGCTATATTTCTTTGAAAAGATTAAAAAAAAAAAAAAAAAAAAGAGGCTAAACGTAGTTCTGTTTTGTTTTCGATGTGATTTTGATTATTGTGTCAGCTGTCTTGCAAAGCTCCAGGAATAGAAAAAGCACATGAAACAACCCTAGAAATTCTTGATATATTGGTAAGTTACCCATGGGAGGCAAAAGCAGTGCTAACATTGACTGCTTTTGCAACTGAATATGGAGACATTTGGCATCTCAACCATTATTCACTTTTAGACCCACTTGCTAAATCATTGGCTATGATTAAGCGAGTTCCTTTGCTTAAGAAGCAGTTAGATTCCATCAAATACCGCCAGCTTCTTCTTTCTCCCAACAGTTTGATCCACAGCTGCTTGCGCGCTATGAAATACATTTCCCAACTCAAGAATTTCGCTAAATATGATATCAAAGAGCTTTCCGAATTGTCCTCTGTCCTTCGCCAAATTCCTTTGGTTTCTTATTGGATCATACACATCATTGTTGCTTCCCGGATCGAGATTTCCAGTTATTTGAATCAGACCGAGTAAGTCTTTTTTTTTTTAGACTTAATTTAAGTTTATAAACAAACCCATACCAGGCCTGTAAATTTATTTCCCACTAAGAATTCAAATGTTTCTTAAAAAAAAAAAAAAATGAGAAGTCAAAAGGTTATCAAATGGAGTCTTAATTTTTATCATTTCAATCCCTTTTCATATTTTTATGAGACAAATCTGGTGACAATGTATATTATTTTCAGGGGTCAATCACAAAAGTATCTTAAAGAATTGGCTGAGAAGATCAACTCCATACTCATTACACTTGAGAATCATCTCAACATCATTCGAGCACAACAAGGTCTATTTTCAGACATGCGTTTGTATGAAGTAGAGATAGGGCCAAATATCTGTCCATATATCAAATAAAATAGATAGATTATCATGTTATAATATCGTAAGTCATGAACTAAAACGTTTAAAGTCTATTTGGATTGACTTTCTATAAGTGTTTATAAACACTTTTCTTTTTTTTTTGCACTTAATCAACACTCATTTAAATAATTTATTAGTGATTTAACATAGTATCGAAGGTTTTATGGTGTTCAAGCCCCTACAATGTAATTTCTTCCTCAATTAATATTGATTTTCACTCTTTGGGATTTCTATCCACTTTTAAAATTATCGTAACACATCAAATTAAGTTTTTGAATTTATTGGTAGTTTAATATAGTATCAAACCAAAGAAATTTTATGTTTGAACTCTGGTAAGTCATTTCCTCTCCAATTAATTAATGTTGATTTCTCCTTGTTGGGTTCTTATACAAATTTTTTAGTTAACCTTAACCCATCTGCTTAAGTTTTTCTTTGGTTAAAATCTATATATAGATGGTATGAAGAATACTTAGTAATTTGTTCTTGATACCTATATGCTAAGTTACTAACTTGAAAATCATATGTTTTTATATATAATATGTTGCAGAGGAAATTGATCTCTATAGATGGCTTGTGGATCACATTGATAATTTTCCCACTGAGATAACATTAGTTGTGCCTAAGCTTATTGAAGGCAAGGTTGATGCAAAGCCTTTCATTGATGGATCTACAAGAATGCAGGTCCTTATTCCCATTAATATATATAATATTTGATTGAATTAATTACATAAACATTAATTTGAGATATATGTGTGGGTATACAGGTTAGTGTTGAAGATGCTTTGAGAGACAAGAACGTGATATTGATAATTTCTGGATTAGATATAAGTGAGGATGATATTAGAGCTCTTCATTCAATTTACGATGAAGTGAATAAGAAAGATGAATACAAGATTGTTTGGATCCCTGTAATTACTGTAGAATCTCAAGAAGAAGAAGAAGAAGCTAGAAAGAAATATGAATATATAAGCTCTTCAATGAAATGGTATATTGTGCCATACACTACAAAAATTGCTGGTTGGAGATATCTTGAGGAGAATTGGCAACTTAGACAAGATCCATTGGTTGTTGTTATGAACTCAAAATCAAGAGTTGAATTCACAAATGCAATCCATTTGATCAGAGTTTGGGGAACTGAAGCTCTTCCTTTCACCAATGGAAGAACTCATGCTTTGTTGGGAAAGCATTGGCCTGAATCCACCCTTTTCAAATTTATTGAGCAACCAAGATTGCAAACTTGGGTAAGTGCTTTTATCTTAATTTCCTTTTTTCAATCCCACATATCCTTTTTGTTCTTCTTCTTCTTTTTTTTTTTTTTTTAATGCATAGTTTACGTCTTAAATTTTTAATTATTGATATAATTATATTTAGGAAAAATATTTTTTTTATATTCTTAAGTTTTGTGTATAATTTCTATTTGGTTTTAGAGTTTCCAAACGTTATATTTTTAACCTTGAATTTTGAGCTTTGTTTTCATTTGGTTCCTAGATTTCTAAATTTTGCACTTTTATTCCTGAGTCTTTACTATTATTTATTTTTGCTTTCGATGTTAACGTTTAGTTAATTAATATAAAATAATTATTTAAGGATAATTGTTTTAAACGACAAAACTGCTAAAAGTATTTCATCTTTGTTAGGTCAATCAAGAGAGGAGCATCATATTTTATGGTGGAAAAGATCCAAATTGGATCCAAGAATTTGAAGAGAAAGTAGTAGAGATTAAGAACGACCCTTACGTAAAGGAAAAAGGAAACACATTCGAAATCATACGAGTGGGACGAAACATCAAAGGAGAGAACCATGATTTTACACTTACACCTCGTTTTTGGATGACCCAATGGGGTTACTTCGTAATCAAGAGTCAACTAAAAGGATCAAGTGCAACTGAAACAACTGAAGATATTCTACGACTCATATCGTACGAAAATGAAAATGGTTGGGCAATCTTAGCCATTGGATCAGCTCCATTGCTAGTTGGGCGTGGCAATTTGATTTTGGGAGTACTCAAAGATTTCAACAAATGGAAAAGAAATATGAACATACAAGCTTTCCCTGATGCATTTAGAGATTACTTCAATGAGTTGAATCTCAAATTCCATACTTGCGAAAGAATGACACTTCCTGGATTTAGCGGATGGATTCCTATGATTGTAAATTGTCCTGAATGTCCTCGCTTCATGGAGACTGGTATAAGCTTCAAATGTAACCATGGCCGCCCTGAACTCTCATGAAGAAGATGATGATGACACACACTCAAATATTTGGTCTATATATATATATATATATATATATTATCTATATACTACTTTACTACTAAATAATACGAGGTTCATCCTACTGCATCTTATTGTACTATATATTTCATCAAGTTTAAGCCTATTAGACTACAATGAATTATTCCATATTGATAAGAAAAGCTTGTTGCTTTTTCTTTCTCTACTAATTTACTCTTTAAAGTATGTTTTCATTTTTTTTTTTGTTTGCAAAGTTCATTACTACCATACAAACGTACTACAAATTATCATGTAAGTCGTAAGAATAATTCTAGAGAAATTATTTGGTAAAGCTATCACAATAAGTATGCTCGGTAATTTTTCATAGTTGAAATTTTCATTGAGATTTTTTTCTTTTTTTGCAACTTAGAACGGGTAAGTTAAGAAAAAAGTTTTTATGCAAAATGATGTTCAAAGGAAAAAAAGGATTTATTTAAAAAAAAAAAAAAAAAGACTCAATTAAATACGGGGCAAAATGTTTAAAATTGAAATTGGGTCTAAAAATAATGTAAAATTAAAGACATTTAAATGAAATACAAAAAGAATTGTTCAGTATATGGGAACCTCCAATTAAAATATGAAAAGAAAAAGTAAGAGAGATGTCAGAAAAAAAATAGTTTGTAAAAAGAAGTTTATTTTTTAGAGTGAAAAACTTTTTAAGTTAAAAATAGTAAACTTTTCAGATTTTTGCACCCAATTACACGCGACCCAAGGCATTAACCCTTTCCTTGAGGATATTTGGCCCATGGATATGGAGTCAAGAGAGTTTGGCATTTGAAGCTAAATTCGTGTTTGGGTCATTGGAATAAAATTTTCGAGATTAAGAAATCAAACTCACAAAATTGGAATATGTTTTCTTTAATGTCATTGGTTTGAGAAAAATTTCTCTTCATCTGTACTTGTTATCATTGGTTGTCGATGACTATATATTTATGTTTTTTTTAATGCATAATTTATGTCTTAAATGTTTAATTATTGATATAGTTAAATTTAAGAGAAAAATATTTTTTCCTATTCCTAAATTTTGAGTAAATATTTTTTTCCTGAATTTTGAGTATAATTTCTATTTTAGTTTTTAATTTGATTTCAAAAGTTTGCTTTATTTTAATAGTGATGCTAAATTTAATGAAAACTAATTTAACTTTAGTTAATATAATTCTTTTAAATCAATTATTAGAATATATAATATACTACAAAGTGAGCATTAGTAAAAACTCATAGATAAAAAAAACCTTTTTAATCTTATCTCTCAATTTGAATTTTGAAGAATAAGTGCATTTAGTCGTTCATGTTCTTTTCTTTTCCTCTTAATAAAATTGTGATGATTTGAAGTTTGCGAATGAAAGAGGAATTGGATTTTATATGGAAATTACTTTTTGTGAATCATAAAAGGTTTTTATTTAGCTTTTTTTTAGTACAGTTTTTTATTTATCTTAATGGCTAAAATTAAGGTATGAAAATACCATTATTTTGTTAATTTCCAATATTAATAAGTTGTTTAAAAAAAGTTGAAATATATATATGCTTACTCAATCATTAAATATTTACAATTGGTTTGGTGAGGGAGGAGAGAATAAGTGAATAGAATGAAAGATTTTCAATTTTTTTTTTCTAAGTTTTTTGGAAATTTAATGATGGAGAAGGAGAAGAGAATGAGAGAGAAAGAGGGAGAAAGAAGAGAAGAGAGAGAAAGAAGAGAGATGAGAAAAAGATATCATGACACTCCGGCATTTAGTCTTTTTTAAAAAAATTAATGACTTTTTAAATTGTGATCTTTTAAACTTATTCTTGAAAATTTATGACTAAATTGATCAATTTAAAACATAAAGACTAAATGCATCAATTATTCAGAAGTCAAGTTATTTTTTCCAAAACTCATAAAGATAAAATGTAAAATCTTAAAATCTAGTATCAATGGAAACGTATATAAACAGTCAGAATTTGAGGGTAAAACTACAACATTTTGTAACCGAATGTGCAATTAGAAATTACTAAGCTCTAAACTCAATAGTAAAAATACATCACTCTCAAATCTAGAGATCAAATTAAAATAATCATACTCAGAACTCGAGACCTAAAAATGTATTTCTTTTTCCTTAAATTTACGATAACCCATTAGCTTAGGCTCCATTTTGATAATGATTTTATTTTTAGTTTTTTATTTTGAAATTTAAGTTTGTTTCCTCTCAAATCTTCTAATTATGTTTTTCATGTTTCTTAAGAATCATTGAATCCCTAGTAAAATTCTGAAAACAAAAAAAAAGTTTTTGAAAATATACTTTTGGATTAAATGTTCAAAAGATCTTGTATATATTCAAAATTGATCTATATAACATTCCATCAATTTAAGTTTTTGGATTTAGTAGTGATTTAATATCGATAACACATCTTTTATTCCATCTTTGTTAGGTCAATCAAGAGAGGAACATCATAATTTATGGTGGAAAAGATCCAAATTGGATCCAACAATTCAAAGAGAAAATTCTAGAGATTAAAAATGACCCTTACATAAAAGAAAAAGGAAACACATTCGAAATTTTACAAGTGGGACAAAACATAAAAGAAGAGAACAATGATTTTACACTTACACCTCTTTACTGGATAACTCAATGGGATTACTTCATAATCAAGAGTCAATTAAAAAGATCAAATGCAACTGAAACAAACGGCTATCCTACGACTCATATTGTACGAAAACGAAAACGGTTGGGCAATCCTAGTCGTTGGATCAGCTCCATTCGTTGTTGGGCATGGCAATTTGATTTTGGGAATGCTCCAAGATTTCAACAAATGGAAAAGAACTATGAACATAAAAGCTTTCCCCGATGCATTTAGAGATTACTTCAATGAGTTGAATCTCAAATTCCATACTTGTGAAAGAATGACATCCAACGATATTATTGATAGCACCGAAAATGTGTTATCTTCTTCTTCTTAATTCAAGATTGTTACAGTGTTTAATGTTTTTATTTAGTGCTTTTATAGATTTCGGTCACCTAGGAGGTAGAATCGACCATTACGGGCCATTTGGAGCAATTAGGAGCTAAATTAAGCATTCGGGCTCCAAAAGAGGTAGAATGATCAAAATACCCCTACAGCGAGTGTAACTACCCTCTACTAAGCATAACTTTACGTTGCAAGGCAGTAGGCTTACATTTCATGCAGCATAATTGCGCTACACCCAGCATAGTTACACTACGTATTTTGATTAAAAAAATGCACAAAAACACACGCGCCTATCCAAATCACCTCATAATAACTATGTTGTCTTACGCTTGAGATTGATGCTTCAATTGAAGCATAATTACGCTCCTACCAGCGTCATTATACTGCGATTGAAGTATAAATTCATTTCTTTCTCATTTAAATAAGGGAGGGGGAGAGTGAAGTCGATTTCAAAGCTCTAAGCTCGATTTTGGACATTCTTGGCCAAAACCCATGAGACTTCCTTGTATTTTGACACTTACTTGTATATTTTGGCATCGAGATTAGGATTTAATGAACGGTTGAAGGCCCAAACATCGATTTTTAGGTTTATTGAGCATTTTCTATAGATCTATGAGATTTTGAAGTATTGTTACGGGTTTTTCTACTTCTTCTTATTTTCCTTTCCTCATTTGAATGCCTAGAATGAATGTATGGGCAGATTAAATTGACTACTTAATCATTAATCCTCGTATGTTCATTCACCCATGCTATGTATGTTTTAGGTGTTTGTAATTGCATCCAAAGCATGCTTAATTCGAGTAGCAATGGGTTTTAGTTATAGCTATTGTTCGATTGCTAGGATTCTAGGATCATCACTAGTGTAAGATAATGAAACCTAAGGAATGGAAATACGTTAGGTTAGATTTAGCCAATTTAACTTAATGTCCTAATCAATCCAAAAGCTTAATGCGATTAAGTAAATAGGTTTATGTGACACTACTTAGTTAATTTAGGAATCAATATCATGTTGGTTTTCCTTAAAGTGTTTATCTGGATTTCTGTATATTCGATTAGGCTTGAGAAGTAGAAAATCCATGAATAATTGCATGATTAATAAGTGAATTGGTCCATAGATAGTCCGACGTTCTCTTAATCGATGAAGGCAATCTCATGTTCACTCTCTCTTTTTCTTAATCTATCTTACTTTTCACACTTTAAATTTTTTAATTTAGTTTTCTTGTCAAACCAAAAAACCAACCCCCCTCCCCCCGTTTTTACTGCTTTCCACAGGCTAATTTAACTTTGAAATATTCTATCTTAGACTCCATGTGGTTTGTTCTCATTCTTGCTAATGATACTACTTGTTAATTGAAGTTCTTGATAGTGAGATTATAAATTTATTTGATTGTGGTCTTCTGGAAGTGATACCAAAAGGCTGCTGTTAAATTGGCACATTTGTCAAGGAGCCAATTAAATTTTCTTTGTTCTATTTGTCTTGTAAACTTTAAAAACATCAAAAAGACTTTCCTTTCTTTTTTTTTTCTTTGTATCTACTTATTTTATTATGGCAAATGATCAAAGCGTCTATTATGCGCTTCAAGTGAGGCAAGCAGCTCAGCAGGACAAAGAAGAGGTAAGAGAAATTTGTGAGCTTGAATTGTGTATCTGAGCTTCATTAGAATCATCTATCTGAAGCTTGTCCTCAGCTGTCGTGTGATCCTGTGCGCGATGCATGTTTCCCTTGAGAGTTGCCTAGCTCGATCTTGATGTTGATGTATACTTCTTCTACCTACTCGAGTATGTCATTAGAGGAATTGCTAATGATATCAATTGATAGCCCTAATTAAATAATCAACAAACTGATGATTTCAATGAATTACTATTGATATCCAATCAATGATCAAGTTGTAGTATAAAAAGCATACTTATTATCTTCATACTATAGGAAATATAGATAAATCCATTGACAAACTTTAGATAAAAAATAGAGATAGTAGATTTCAATGATATTTTTCAACATTGATAGCAATGTATAGGGCTATCAATTATGTTGCTATCAAGTTTTTCTAGTTTGTATGCAATATATAAATACCAGCCTAAAATAGCATATTATTAACAAACTACCAATATACTATTATTGCAAGGTAGAAACAACAAACATAAAAAACATAGTTGTGATTGCTTGCAAACTAAATTAGCAATCAAACACGGTACAACGAACTTCACATAATAAATTTTTGTTCAGAAGGAAAAGTTATCACGGTGACCAAAATGTGGAATAAAACTTGTGAAATACTTGATGCATGAAAAGAATCAACAAATATTACCCAAGTAAAATAGACCAAGAGGGTGTAAATTGAAATTGAAGGAATAAAATAATGGATTATGATTAAAATTAAAGCTTTGGTAGAATAAAAATCAGTGTTTACTGCATCTTACCAACTAATCGACTTCATATAAAATGAATCTCTGAAAATCCTTAAAAAAGATGGAAAATGCATGTAGTCCTAATTTGAAGAAAATCAATGAACTATCGACAACATATCGACAAATATCATTTTAAATCGAAATCAAAACTAGTTATACTGATTTTAGAATTTTGGAAGGGGAATCGCCAGGAATATATGATGGCCAAAGAATCGAAATCACTACTATCAACGGAATAAGAGCGGTTCCTTAAAGTAGTGAGACTGTTTTAAAGAATTGCTATCAATGAAGAAAGGATGAAGAATCGAATAAAAGAAGACAAAGAAGAAGAGTCGAAGAAGGGAAGAGGTATACCTTTTGAAGTTTGGAGCGATGAAGGGAAGAAAAAAAGTTGCCAACAAATCCGAGAAGGAATGTGAAGATAGTAGTTGACAACCCTCTTATGACAACTACTGTCCAACCTGTGCTAATGAACTTGTATTACTAGCACCTGTTAACCTGATAGCAGTTAAAAGTCTTATAGTAATTACATACATACTCTCAACTATCACTTAACAACATAGGTGCTATCGTTCAAAAAATTCACATCCATTATATTATAGTCATCCAGATATCAAACATTTATATGTACTACATTTGACTCCAAAATTCTACCATGAATTCCAAGACGTGTACAGATAAAATTAGGGTTTAAAACACAATAAGTGGACCACCTAAACTTCAAATGACTAAAGAATTATGATAGTGACTGACTGGTAGATCTACTTGGCTTCGAGACGTCGACTACTACTTAGGGAAATAAAACATTTAAAAGTATGGGATTAAAATGTCTGATGAGTGACTATTTAAAATAAAACATACTTTTAACATAAATAACATAGACATAGTTTCTCATTAAACATTTACATGATCATTTTCAGGGTTTGGAAATAAAACTGAGAATACGAAAACATATCATATGTTAAACTCTGAAATGAAGCTCATTATTATTCTTGTAAAGTACCTCTACTACTCCATCTGAACATATAGGAGAGCCCTTTTACTCAATCCATAACAACCTTCGTTGAGAGAAATCCCTTTTGCTCGATCTCATCAACATCGACAATATGGGTCATTTGTGCACGTAGAGCTAGATTGGGTCCTGATCACCTTACCATACCTTCGGTGTCGAGGATCCCTAGTATAACTAAAATCTGAGTACCTTACCATACCTTCAATACCAACATTGGAGTAGGGCTTATACAAGGCACAAAACATTTAAAACATACTACAAATATAATAATAGAATATTCACGTGAGTTAATCATAATTCATAAATTCCATATCATCGCATGGTGCCTTGTAAATATTAAACATGTTTAAATCGCATGCTAAACTCACATATGAAATTTCATTTATTTGAAAACATGGGTCATGCGTCTAATAGATGAGTAAAGTATGTGTCATAGAAACCATAGTTTTAAAACTGCGTGTTAAGTCGATTATACGTAAAACTGACCATTAGAAAACTTGTCACTCACTGTTTTAAGTTACTTTTCCAAGGTCTGTAAGCTTCTCCTATTTGCACCTGCCTCGAAATAAGGAAACGTCTCTTGGTTAGTATAATTAGCTCCCTCTTAAGCTTAACACATAAACTTAACTTAATCGCATACTAGTAATTTCATCGCACCATGACCAAGTTCATCCCATCATAATCCATTTCATCGCATCATTTACACTTAGCAATTTTACCTTATAACTTGGCTGAATGGTGGCAATCCCTCACTCATGGTGCTCGGGTAGGCACTGAAACACCCCTCTTAGCCTATACGATGAGCGTTCACTATGCGACACACTCAACGTGCCTCAGTTGTGAATACTTTTTTAATGCTTACACGCATCAATGCATATCATTGGCTGGTCAACTGCTTGTTTGTTCTCCGTATGCAGCTGCCTGCTTATTCATCTACAATATCATTTTAGATTTCAATCTTCCAAATTCTATTGTTCTAATTCCAGCCATTAACTAGTTAGATTTCATTAATGAATTTATTCATAAACATCTTAACTCTTACATATCTTAGAATTTGAACATCAGATTCCTTTGGATCAATTGGCAATCCTCAAAACTCTCAAACTTTCCCGAGGGTACTTCAACACCTACTAAGCTTCAGATGGCAGTACTCCCTTTCCTTAGGTATGTGCTAATTTGGCCAACCAGACTTCTTCTTTGTTAGGCCTATTTATACTTAGGCCTTCATAAACATCCAGTTTAGTTAAACGCCACCTGACATGCTAATCTTTAAATAGCGTTTTTAAGACTACCACCTAACCCACTTAATAATTAATTAAGCTGAACTCTCAAGTGTAATAATATCGCATGGGCTTACGACCACTTAAGCCTTTTTCTGGTCATTGCATACTTCTACTCATCGTCACATCTTCTGATTGACACCTAAGGCGCATTGGTCCACTGTAGCCTCATTTTCCAACTTAGCCCTCATCATTTGTATACAGGTTAATCGCATACTTCCCTCATACCAACCTCGGCCATTCCTCCTCATCCAAGAGTCATCTTACCTCTTTCATGGCTTTCCACATACCACATAGCTATTCTTAGCCATAATACCGTTTTCTTGGACTTTTGGCCACGTAGTTCAACAAAATTGGTTGCATGGCGTATCATAGCTCCAAAGCATAAAAATCATCTACTTTCCTTTAAGTGTTAAATTCTATCTACTTCACTCGAGAGCTTGACATTCCATACTTAGCATATTTTTCCTTATTCAACCTTACATACGTTTACATTAAGCTTCCCCATATACTTCAACTAGTACAAACATCATAAGTATATACTTATAAGAGCTTAATTACATACTAAGAGGGCATAAACATAATTAACTAGTAAAACAAGCTTAGAAATTTACACCATGAATATCCTTTTTGATCTTTTAAGACATTTGGGCCTAAATTTGTAATATATTTATAATTATTTTTCTCTGTTTTATAAACTCTAATATTTATGGGTTGATGGGGCATGCGAACATATTTTTTTATTTATAATTTCTCTCTCTCTATTCAGCCTTATACAACTACTTTTTAAGTGTTCATCCAATAGTTTTCCAACAATTCGATTTGTATTTACCAAAACTCTTAAATTAAAGAGAGGGAGCCAAGTTTTACCCTTAGTATTTATAGAACTTTCCCTTTTTGCCCTTTAATCACCCAATTCAAACTCTCTCTATTACTCTTTTCTTTTAAACTAAAATCTTAATTTAATTTTCCTTTTCTAAGAAAACTTAAGTGGGTTCTTACATAGGCATTTAAAATACTATCCAGTCTATTGAAGTATAAGATATTTACTCGATTAATAAAAATTGTTTTGTAAATAGTATCTTATATTACAATAATTTTCCATCATTTTAATGTGAATATCAATATCATATCGATATTGATTTTACCAATTTCTATTACTTTATCTAAAAGTGTCAAAAGCTTCAATTTGGGAACTTTAAATACGAATTAATTCACTTGGTACTACTCATTAAAAATGTGTTACCAAGGAAATTATTCTCCTTGTCTGTCCACATCTTTTATATGTAATAGTCAATAAATTAAAACCTTCTATCTTTCCCTCTCTTTGTAACTTGTAAGTTCAACAAAATATTTTCATGTGTTCTTTAACTTTTCATAAATATTACAAGTATTTTAAGTTAAGGGTTCTATTAGATTTTTTTATTTTTTTATTATCAAAGAGCAACATTCGCATGAGATACTAACAAGTTCATGAAGTAAATGGATTATTTACGTTCCAAAAAATTAATAGTATGCTTAAATTATTTGTTCAAATCAGATTACGATCAAATTTTGTTTTTATTTCTAGTTCTTTTGAAAAATAAGATAGTGATAAACTATATCTATTTTTCGTTTCTCTTTTTTTTTTTTAGAACATTCATACAAATAAAATAAAAGCTATTTATATTTCTTGTTTCCGTTTCTTTTTTTTTTCCCCCTAAAAATAAATAAAAGTTGTACTATCTTATAACTATTACTTAACAAATACATATAAGAAAATTTAAAAATAAATATAAAATTGGGCAGAAACAAGAGTTTCAAGCACACAAAAAAAAAATATATATATATATTTTTTAAAACTACAAATATTTACATTTTATCTCTATATTTTGCCCACATTTTGATTTAGATGTTTATAAGTGTCTACCGGTATCTATCACGGTGACATTTTGCTATATTTGAAAATATATCCAGTAATTTATCATTTAAAACAATTATCGAAAATTATAGAGAAACTATTTCAAATGGTAAAACTGTTGAAACTATTTACAAGATATAGCAATTTTTTTTAATTATTAATGATAAACGTTGATAGATTTCTATCAGTGTCTATCAATGATATTCTTCTATCAATGTCTATCAATAGTTCTAAAATTTTATCATATTTTATAAATATTTTTGTTTATTTTTCTATATTTAAAACAACCCAAATGATATGTATTAACTGTTATAATAACAATTTGTCCTCGCCAATTAATAGATTCTGTGGAAACTTAATCAATATATATGTTGTGCAGCTTTAATTGAGTTGTGTTTCGAATCAAACCTTTTGTCGTTCTTCAAATTAATCATTTGCAATCTTAATGCTTTTTCACACTTCATGAATAAATACAACAATAAACTTTTGTCCCTTAAAATACTTTTAAAAGAAAACAATAAATAAAGACATTTGATATCATCATAACTACCTAATTATAAACATTCATTTTCAAGTATGAAGAGATTTATTGGTACATATATTCAACTAAAAAAAAAGTAACTTAATATTCTTAAACACTTTTCAACCTGTAAATTTTAAGCTTCTCAAATGGAACTTTTGCGAAAGAAAACCAATACTTGTATGCAAAGATCGAGATTTAACTAATTAATTTAGTTCATTGACATATGCAACTAGAGTATATATATAGTTTAGCGTGTATAAGGTATTAATTACCATCCTAATTGAACGGTAAGGATGGTAGGTAGATGTTTCGACCCTCTAACACAAAATTTGTTGATTTAAAAAGACGTTCTCTTGTAAATGATCGATAATGTGATCGTACCTTTACATATGCTTTTGTTAGGTTTACTACATCCATACTTGAGAATTGAGTAAATAGTATAGATATAGAAATATATGATTTACTTTTTTTTAAGAATATATTACATCACGTGAGAGTGAGAAATTCGAACCTACACCTTCTAAGGAAAAGTAGAGAATGTCTAGGCATATATGAATATATGATCATTTGATTATTATAATATTATTAAACTCTAAAATAATTCCAAAGTAAACTCTTAAGCTAACTAAAACATATATGTAGGTATGGCTTTTTTATAACATAACTTGTTGACCCCCACAAAATAAATTTGTTCAATTCCGCACTGCTCTCATGAATCAACACACAATACATTAGTCTGGATATAGCTCAATCGACATAAAATATATACTATCTTTATCAAAATTATTAAAATTGTAGGTCAAAATTCTTATTGTTACGAAATCAACAATTAAAGAATATAAAAACGTAAAAAGAATCAACAAATAGATATATGTGGTTCACTAATGATGTGTTAACTACACATGAACAGAAAGAGAACAATATTATTAGAGAGAATGTTTTCTGAATACACAAACGACACCTCTAGGGTTAGAGAGTTTATATAGTACATTACTCTAAATCCTAAAGTCATAATCGTAAATGACTACAAATAAATAAATATATTATACGAATTCTGAATAGGTTTCGAGGTCGTTGGCCCCAAACCCCCACCAAGGCACGTCGACCCTAGACCCCAGCTCACTGACCAAACAACGAGACCCCATACTTGGTTGTTCGAAGCACCAGCAAACAAATTCAAGACATTCCAACCCTTATATTTAACAACAATTTTACAGGATAGAAAATTTCTTCTCTTCTTGGTCAATATGTATTACTTTATTCTATCAATTATATATTATAATTTTCTATAGCTTATTCATGGGTCTCACTCTTGTCATTCAAATCTTGGCAAAGTGGATCTAGATGGAAAATTGAAAACTAAATTAACTTTCCTTTAGAGTGATGTTTACTTAGAGAATTTTGAGTTAACTTGTTACCCGAAGTATATTAACTAAAGTCAAAAAACACTATATATTAGTCAATATAAAGCTGCAGCAAGTTGCATATTCTTTAAGTACTCAATGAAACTTTGTAGAGAAACTTCACTAAAGCTCCAGCTAGTAACACCCAATTATATTCATTCTTTCTTTGAACAAAAACTCCAGGAAATTCTTTGCTTTATCTCTCATTTTTCACCCATGTGAAAGCTATATATATAAATAAGATGCAAATCAAAGCAAAAATGAATATACAATAAAATAGCATAAAAGCAAAGTCTCTCTATCTGTACTCCTAATTAAGTCTTGCTCTTTGGTAGAAATTAACCAAAGCAAAAACATGTCTGTGTTTCGTCCCAAGACCTCGGCCACTGCTTTGGCACTTGCTTTACCAAGAGAAACCGACAAGGAAGAGCAGAGTCTAAAGAATTTGTCCGACGACGTTATCACAAATCGTATATTCACCATAAACAGCGAAGATGAGCCGATGAAGATCGACATTGATAACTACATTTTGTTCATCGACAGCGTCATCAAATCCTCAGATAAGATTGCTGTTGCTTCTCATTGGGTTAGGTTTCACATGCCCTTCTCCCTCATTCTTCTTCATTGATCTCAAGTTTCTTTTAATTATTATGGGTTAAAATACAATCTTGGTATCTGTACTTTCAAATCTTCAATTTTAGTCTCTATACTTTTAATAAATCTAATTAAAATTAGTCTTTCTTCATTTTTTTTCTCATTAATATTCCCTTTATAAATGTTCAAACTATATTCATACAGTATTTTTTCTTACTATTGTTATTAAAGTTCAATAAAAATTAGATAATTGAAATTACATAGACTTGAAATGAAATGAAACGAAACTGAAATTATATAGACCAAAAATGGTAATTTAATCATTATTATTTGATGCACATTATATTTTATATGATCATTTCAGGCAAAAGGAAACAAAGGGCATTTTGCATTGGAAGATGACTCCTTGAAATATCCCTCCCAAATTGATCCTCCAATTTGCATCCTTCATCAAATTTCAACAGAGGTCTTTAATTATTAGCCCAAAAAAAATTTCCCAATTAGTATTGGATGAATTGAAACTAATATAGGTCTAAGAATGTAAAATTTTCAGATGACATGCAAGGATCCAGGCGTAGAAACAGCACACCAAACAACTCTCGAGATTCTGAACAAATTGGCAAGATATCCTTGGGATGCCAAGGCAGTGCTGATATTCACGGCGTTTGCGACGAACTATGGAGTTTTGTGGCACCTCGACAATTACTCGCACTCGGATGCGCTCGCTAAATCATT
Organism: Benincasa hispida; assembly: GCF_027475165.1. NCBI lineage: Eukaryota > Viridiplantae > Streptophyta > Magnoliopsida > Cucurbitales > Cucurbitaceae > Benincasa > Benincasa hispida. Next base: position 58,082,343 of record NC_143489.1, read on the forward strand.
GGCAACGATCAAGCGAGTGGCATTGCTGAGAAAGGAATTGGATTCTGTGAAATATGGGCAGGTGTTTTTCAACCCAAACAGTATGATCTATAAGTCCTTGAAGGCAATTAAATACATAAATGAATTCAGGAAGTTATCAAGATATGATACAAAAGATGTGCCTGAGTTATCTGCAGCACTTCGCCAGATCCCTTTGGTTTCTTATTGGGTTATTCATACTCTTGTGGCTTCTAGCATTGAACTTCATTGCTATCTTTCTGGTGTACAGTAAGTTTCTTTCGCTCTTTCTGATGTCGGAGAAAAGTTTGATAGAAATTTTCTTAGAAGTCGACATAGTTTTAAGGATATTTTAGGCTCTGTTTTAGGGTTGACAACGGAATCGGGATGGGGTGAGGGGACTCCCCATCCCCATCCCTATTAGGGAAACGGGTCTCCGTGGGACCCATCCCCTATATATATATTAAAAAATAAAATTTTAATCGGGTCGGGGACGGGGAGTTGGAGACCTGGTTAGAATCCATGATTTGGCCCCCATCCCTGGTGAAGCCGGGGATTGAGGTGGGGATTCGCGGAGATTTTTGCCAACTTTATTCTCTTTGATAACCATTCGAAATTATGCTTATAAACATAACTTTCACAAGTTTCTTTATTATGTTATCTATTTCTACTTATGTTTTAATTAAAAAAGCCAAAATAAAGAAGTTTCTTTTCAAAAACTTGTTTGTTCCTAGAATTTGATTAAGAATTCAATATCCTTTTTCAGAAATTGTGAGAACTATAGTATGAAATTTAGGAGAAAATAAACATAAATTAAAAACAAAAATATTATCATACGAGACTCTTATTTTCAAAATGTTACACCCACTCTTTGGTAACCATTTCGTTTTTTATTTTTATTTTTGAAAATTAAGCCTACTACTTATATCTTCAAAATTCTTTATTTATTATCTACTTTTTACCAATGGTTTAAAAAATCAAACTAAATTTTGAAAACTAAAAAAAAAAAGTAGCTTTTAAAAACTTGCTTTTGTTTTTAAATTTGACTAAAAGTTCAACCATTGTAATTAAGAAAGATATAAATCCTTATAAGAAATAGGGAAAAAATAGGTTTAATTTTTCAAAAATCAAAAATAAAAAATAAAATAGTTATCAAATATAACCTAAGCATTTTGTCTTTTTGTTTTAATTTTTTATTAAGCTTCTTTCTTCCTATATTTGGTTGTCTACTGTTTGAGGGATATTTTCAAAATTCAATCAAAAATTTATAAACTAAAATTAATGAAGGTTTCTGAACAAGTTTATTTTTATTTTTACAATTTAGCTATGAATTCAAACGTTTATTAAGAAACATGAAAATCACTGAAAAAATTGTGAGAATACGAATCCAATTTTTCAAATGATTATCAAACTATTTTTTTTTTTTTTTTTTGTAAATTTAATATTTCGCCGTGCTCTACTCATTACCCATTAATGTTTTTTTATTATTAAAAGAAAAAAAAAAAAAAAAAAAAAAAAAAAAGGTCTAAAGTAAGGATTTTGATGCAATCTCAGAGGTCAAACACATAAATATTTGAATGACTTGTCTGAAAAGGTTGGATCAACAGTTGTGACACTTGAGAATCATCTGCAGATCATCCGGGAACAACAAGGTCCAATTTTCAGTCCTTTTTTTTTATTTTTTTTATTTTTTTGTAGTCATTTACTTAATAAGAAATGGGAAAGATAATAAAAAAAATGGTATTGTGTGTTGCAGAAGAGGTAGAACTTTATAGGTGGCTGGTGGATCAAACTGATCATTTTCCTACTGATATCACCTTATTCCTTTCCAAGTTGATTGATGGCAAACACAAAGCCAGGCCTCTCATTAACTGTTCTACTCAATTGGAGGTCTCTTCAAATACATTTATTTTATTACTTTACATTGCAAAAATTTTATTTAAAAAAAAAAAAAAAAAAAAAAAAAAAAAAAAAAACACTGAAGGAGATGATTTATAAAATAATGATTTAAAGTATTTAATTGAAAATCTAAGAATCAATACTTTTGGATGTAGTGCAATCAGACATATTTGCCATTTAAAATAATTTAAGCATGTATATAATATAATATTACATTTTCTTAATCTAAAAAATGATCAATTGAAAATCTTAAGAATATGCAATTAAAAAAAAATATTTTTTGAATTAATATAATCAGACAAGATAATTTTTTATATAAAATGTTTTTTTAGGTTAATTGTTTTAAATGATACACTTTTTGAATGTCACTATCTATCACTACTATCATCTATCAAACAGTAATATAATTTTGTTATATTTATAAATAAGTGGACTGATTTTTCAATATTTGAAAACATTTTTTTTTTTAATGTAAGATGTAGAGTGTTTAAGTTAGAAGGTATTACAAATGGAGTCTAATTTAGTTAGATTGATATTGAATGTAGGAATACATTGAAGACTTTTTGAAGGAAAAGAATTTGATATTAATAGTTTCAAAGCGTTTGGATATTTCAAAAGAAGATCTAGAGATTCTTCATTCAATTTACAATGAAGTGAAGAAGGAAAATAAGTTTGAAATGGTTTGGATTCCAGTGATTCCAGACCCTCCAATTGAAGGTGATGAGGAAGCATATGAATATTTAAAATCTACAATGAAATGGTATATAGTGCCATTAGGTACACAAATTGCAGGTGTGAGGTTTTTGGAGGAGAGATGGGAGCTTAGAGAAGATCTATTGATGGTTGTTCTCAACACACAATCAAAGGTTGAATTTTCAAATGCTGTTCATTTGACTAGAGTTTGGGAAAAAGAAGCTCTTCCTTTCACTTATGACAGAGCAAAAGCTTTGTTGAAGAAGAATTGGACTGATTCCACTGTCGTCAAATTTACTGACCAACCTAGGTTGAGGAGTTTGGTCGTGGTAACGTTCTTGTTTCTCTCAATTCTTTTTTTAAAATTTATTGTTTGTGGAGTTATGTGAATTCCATCTGCTTGGAACCATTTTTTTCCAATCAGATTAACCAGGAAAGAAATGTCATATTCTATGGAGGGCACAATCCCAGATGGATTAAAAGATTTGAAGAATCAGCAGAAGCCATGAAAAGAGATCCTACAACTAGAGATGAAGGAATTACGTTTGAATTGGTACCTGTAGCAATGAACAAAGGAGAACTTGATCCAGAAATCATGTTTCGTTTCTGGATGGCGCAACGGAGTTACTTCATTCTCAAGCATCAACTACATGGATCAACTGCAGCTGACGATATTTCACGACTGATATCCTACGAAAATGAAGACGGATGGGCAATCATAGCCAAAGGTCTGACAGTCGTCTTCGTTGGTGGTGGTGATTTGATATTAAAAGCAATGGACGAGTATCAATTATGGAAGAAAAATATACGTCGAGTAGGCTTCTCTGGTTCTTTCAAAGATTACTTCGACCAGCTCACTGCCACGAGTCTTCACTGCACACATGTGAATATTATCGGATTTAGCGGGTGGATTCCTCTTATCATCACCTGCCCAGTGTGTCGTCGCTACATGGGAAGTGGTATCAGATTCACATGCTGCCATGGCGGCCCTGATGTTCTTTAGTAGATCATCTTATTCTGCCAAGCAGCCCTGATGTTCTCTAGATCATCATCTTATTCTTCTTCTACTATTGCTAAATAATACCTTTTGGCTGCCTCACCTAAAGCCATGTGGTTATACTAGAGCTGTTCTCTTATCATATTTTCATACCTATATTTGGTTTTCATATGGTTTTGTTCTCTCTTTTATTCATCTTCTATATGATGAATACAATAAATATACACGAGTTGAATGTTTGGGAATTAAACATCCAATATATTATTATCTATATGCAGGATACATAAGATTCGGAAATCAGTAAAACAAACATAGATATTCAATATCCGTCTAAACAATATAATCAAGTCTTAAGAGCTTAACAAAGATGAAGAAAATAACATGATAGCAAATTGCATTACAGGCCTACCATCCATCGTCCAAGAAACTTCCTACAAACATTTAGCTTCACTTAATAATGTCACCTACACATTGTTCCATCCTGAAGATGACTTGATTTTGTTTATATATACACAGTACAAACTTAACAGTACAGTGCCAGAAATTCACTAAGAAACAGGCCCTAAATAATCACCCTCCAAACTTACTAGTGCCTGAAACTCCCTTTCGGCCTCGAGCCACTTCGTTCCAATGACAATAAAACGTACTACTACATCTTTCTCAATTTTTGAGAGCTTGTCATTCAAGAAGACGGGATTCTCACCCGGCACATAGCGGTAATCTGGCATTTTCAGGTAAGAGAGATATATGTTCTCAACAGGGCCACATCTCAAGAAAACACCGTGCTTGAGAACCTTGTGAACAACCCCTTCCAAGATCTCTCCCCTATAAAGTTTGAAGGTGATACCACTAAAAATAACTGGAAACAAGACATCACCTGTCTGACGAACTTTCCCTTCTCCTATATTTTCAAGAGTCGTAACTGCGAGGAAATAGCCGAGATCCTTTGTGGCCTTTTTTGTGGCAAATTCATCCAGTAGACGAATTATAATAGACCTTTGGAGCATCAAGCCCTTTGCGTCTAAGTTTTCAGCAGGAATTATGACATTCCATGGTAACTGCACTTTGAGAAACATTTCCTACTTCTTCCTTCAACCTATCAGAAATCTTGAAGAGCAAGACTTACAATTAGTAATTTTATTCAAATACGCAAAAGACAGTTCCGGCCGTTCCTAGTTATCAGCATTTTATCTAAGTTCAAATGATGTGCCTAAATTTATCAAATTTCCCGATATCCATAACAGAATTAAAATGTTTTCTTTTTTTCCATCTTTGAACAAGAATAATAATGAAAAGAACCATCCAATAGGGTTGACCACCATTACCAGCAATACACATCTAATTCTTCACCAACTAGATTTCTTTCTCATTTGAGATTCCATCTCAAAACCAATTGATAATAAGAGAAGTAATTCATATATTTTAAAAAGATCCTAAGATATCCTCAATGTCTCAAGATGGAATCTCCTTAACGTAGTGTAAATGTAATACAGCGGAGTGCAAAGAAACGGAAATTTTATCATTTACTTCTAAGTCCAACAATGTCAAGAACAAATGGCGCCAAAAGGCCAATCTGACTTAAATAACGGACAGTGCGTCAGTGACACTCGTCTCCCCAAACTCAACTTGCCTTTGCATGCATAAAAAAAAAATAGCTGAAGTTACTAACTTCCTACCCTAAGAAACAAATTTCCATATGCTTTAGTCATGCTTCAAGATTTAACTAATTTGACAAGTAATGTATCAGATTCACTCTCTTCGTCGTCTTTGACATAATTCATGGCCAGTTTAGAACAGAGAAGTCACATTCTACTCCGATTATCACTATTCTTTTATTTTCTCTGTGACCATACTTAGGAAAGTTTGGTTCTAAGGTGAAAGGGGAATCAAGGAGGGGGCTACAGGAGAAGCCCAACACCAGACCCACATTAAAAGAGAGCCAAAGAAAAAGAAACACAACAGACAAAAATAGATAGAATCCTTCAATTTATCTGAAAACCTCGAACTCCAATAAATTCCTTGCACCCCAATAAGAAATGCCCTTCACAACAATTCAGAACAATGCAAGAGCTCAAAAAATATATCCTCAACACTATACACATGTTTGGGAATGATTTTGAAATAGTTTAAATCACTTTTGTTATGTTTTAAAATTACTTCTAAACATGTTTCTAAACATTCAAAATCAATTTAATCACTTCTAAATACAACAGTTTTACAATCAAAATTGATTTTGAATGATTAAGTACATGTTTGGGAACAATTTTGAAATGGTTGAAATCATTTTTTTCCTTATTAAAATTCCTCTAAAACACACTTTTAATCACTCAAAATCAATTCGATGATTAATTTTACATAGTTGATTTTTAAGGATTAAAAACATTTAGAATCACTCCCCAAATATGCCAAAAAAAACATGGTTGGGAGTGATTTTGAACCTAACAAAAACTATTTCGACCATTTCAAAGCATGCCCTAAAAAATCAAGAACTTTGTAAGACAATGATCAAATAGAACCACTTCCTTTCCCACTTAACCATTGGCGTGTATAAATGCGTGATCTGTGACGAAATTATTCAGTAGATTCGAGCAACAAAAAAATCGAATCAAGAAGTATCAAATTCTAATCATATAAAATTGGAGAACAATAAAGTAGGAAACCCCCTTCACATCAAATACAGACTAAGAAACAATCATTGAAAATTTAGACAATGGCCGGTTTGTTGTGCGTAACAGCAAACGAGAGAGAGAATAAGAAAGTATTTAGTTAATAAATTCGAGCATCCAAATAATCATATTGAGAACCGCCGAACACGAATCAAAGATACACAAAGGAGTGACTAAATAGCTAGGGTTTTAGAGCAGACCTGAAGAAGAAGAAGAAGCAGCAGCAGTAGCAGCAGCAGCAGCTTGCCCTTTCCGGCCACCGAGTTTCACGGCCTCCTGCTAAGTCGCAACTTTAACGCCGTGACGGGCCTCATCTCAACTGACCTTTTTGTTCTTTGTAAGTTAATAAAGCCCATTGGACCGAGTTTGTTTTTGGACTTCATTGGTGTTGAATTGGTGGGCCTTCATTCATGATGACCCGTACTCGTTCTATACCTATAGTCTAAATAAACTATTCAAGGGCGGATAAGAGTAATAGTAAGTTTTGAAGTTTCATTTGAAAAAATGGTAAAATAGTTTCAAAATTATAAAAATACCAAAAATAATAAATAAATATATATATATATATAATAGAAAATACTAATTAGTAAATGACAAAACTATTCTGAAACAATACGGAAACTTATGAACTTACTCCAAGTGAGAAAGAGGGAAGTTGATTGTACCAGTGAAGTTGTTGACGAGTGAGTATTTGAAAGAATTGCAACTATTTGAAAGAATTGCAACTTCAAGACGATGTTACTATTGGAAATATGATTGCGTTTGATATCAAACCAGTTGTAGGGAGTTCCATCGTCTTCATTCCATGTGACCATTTTGCTCATAGGATCTTGAAAGTCAACTTTAAACATTATCAATCTTAGAACATGATTTGTTAAAAACGTATATTCAAAGTAGGAAAAAAAAAGTAAAAAATATGTGTGCGAGCGAAACAGTCAATGACATGATGAGGGTGGTCATAAAAAACTAGCCATGACGATGAAATTCAAGAAAGGATTGCTGAACAGACATGAGATTGAGAAGGAGAAAAAGTGATTTTGTGGACGGTTAAGTGAAGAAGAATAATATGAGATTTAGGGTTTTTTTGTTATCTTAATTTAATAATAATAATTATGATGATGATGATGATACTACTACTACTAATAATAATAATAATAAACTGAACAAAATATATGTATATACTTATATATGCACATGTTTCAAATATTTGAAGCTTAATTTCCATTTATATGTTTCTTTTTAAGTATAATAAGTTATTTTTACGTGTTTCTATATGAAAATTAAAAACATCGAAAATATGAAAAAAAAAAAAAAAAAAAAAAAAGTCAAATTAATTTTATAACAAAATGCATAAGGTAATGAAAAAATATTTAGATACAATTGAATTTGTAACAAACATTTAAACAAATAAAAAACTAGTTACATAAAATTAAATTTGATAATAAAAGATAAATAAAAAATAAATTGATGAGAAAAATCAGGAAGTTTTTGTTTATTGTGATTTATTTGATAAGGTAATTAAATAAAATCTAATTTTATAAAAAAAATATAAATTCAAATATAATTCTAGGGAGAAAAATCAGCAAAGGAGCTCGTTTATTTACCATTACACTGTATTCACAATCCATTTTCATTAAGCTTCAACAATTGCATTGTATTTATAACTCCATCCACCACAAAACCTACCGAAAGAAGTCTAACTCCAAGATTGCAAAAGTTTATACTTATTTGTTTGACAAAAAGATAAATTAATGGTAAAATAAAAAAAAATGATAAAATTTAAATTAAATATACAGTTTGTTAGATCATAATTGTATAATATTTTAAGTAAAATCCTAATAAGAATAAAAATTTTAATCAAAATTTTAAATAATAAAAAAATAAATAAAATAATGTAAATCTAAATATATATTATAAATTAAAATCAAAATGATGATAAACAAATTAAAGATTGATTAATTTTAAATATTTTGAAAAAATGGTTAAATCAAATCAAAATAGATATGAAACTGTCCGTTCAAATTTTAAGATGGGAGAAAAAATCTGACACATTTATCTCTTGAATTGTTAGGTTGAAGTATTATATCTGACGATTCCATTTACACCGTATTTTTATTGAAAATTGATATATGATTTCATAATAGAAGATTCCATTTACACTATATTGCTATTGATAATTTATACACAGTATAACAATTACACAGTATTCAAAAAAATTGTTACTCGACCATACCAGGGGCAATTTGGGGATTAAAAAAAATATGTCATGCGTGCGACACGCTTTTGCCAAAAATCTTATTATTTTCCTTTTTTGACAAAAATCAAAAGGCATCCCGATTTTGCTATTTCTTCCAATTTTCCTTGATGGGATTCGATTATACAATCGTTTAATTTTTTTTTTCTTTTCTTTACATGAATAGCCTAGTGAGCTATTATTTACACAAAAGTTTGGCCCAATATATTTTTTCAACGGACCTTTAATATTAATATTGTTGTTTTCAAAACTTATTAGAGAAATATTGTTGTTTTGAAACTTATTAGAGAAATATTGTTGTTTTGGGAATTCGAGGCTAGAGGTCGAACGTTGAGAACTCGACGAACAAAGAAAAACTTGGAAACAATACATAAGTCGATACTTCAACCCTCGACAAGGGAAATCTCGCGAATCTCGCTTAGGTTGTCGAAGGTTGAAGTTTCGACACACATCCACCCTCGAGATTGCAGGTTTATTACTTTTCTTTTTCTCTCATATAGGAAATAAAGTAATGAGATGGTATACTATATGTATCTGTATACTCGAGCTACTTCTAACAACTTATGCATTTTGTTATCATTTCGAATTAGTCGGAGGCTTGTGGGATTGACGTGAGGGGGTGAGGATGGCTATATTTCTGGGAGCGAACTCCAGGTGAATATGAAGCGCATGGATACAAGTTATGCCTTGGAATGAAAGACAATTCCGAATTAGCTTTGTCTACGAAAAAAAAAGTAGATCCATAATAAAAAAAAAAGTGTTTGTGATTGTTCCAGAAGAAATGAAAGTTAGTAATCATTAATGGCAAAGTAACAACAATAATAGAGAGAGCGAGAGTGAGAGAGAAGTCTTAGGAGAGAAGAGAGCGAGAGCGAGAGAGCGAGATCTTAGGATTGAATAATCATTAGACTATAATTGAATATATTAGATTATTATACTATAATTGAATAATCATTAGACAATAAATTGAATATATTAGATTATTATACTATAATTGAATAATCATTAGACAACAAATTGAATATATTAGATTATTATACTTTAATTGAATAATCATTAGACAATAAATTGAATATATTAGATTATTATACTATAAATTGAATATATTAGATTATTATAATGTAAAACTTTATTGATTACAAAAAAAAATTGAATATACATTAGATTATTATAAAAAAAATTGAATATACAATAAATTATAATAAAAAAAATTGAATATACAATAAAATGAATATATAATAAAAAAAATTATTTATTATTCAATCCCTAACTATCTGGAGCTGTCTTAGTAACGAAGGACACTTCCTTCGATTATGTCCTAACTGGTTACAAAATCCACATCGTTGTCGATTAGCTGGTTCTGTCCAATCCATCTCGTTGTGATAACGTGAACTTTTTGGGTGTTAGTGTATGTTTATCGTGTCGGGTATCAGTTTCAAATTCAAAAGTTCAACAAAGCAATTGAAGATATCAAAAGAATAAATCAGAGCTATCTAAGTTTTTTTTTACGGTAAGCCGGTCAACAGAGCGATGTACGATGACTAGTTAGAAAGTTAGAAGTTTGTCAACTGTACTTCGGTGCGACCCCACCTACCGACAAGATTAAAGGATCGAGGTTAAGTTTAATATGGTTAGGAACACAATTTCGTGAGCTCACAAATGATGCAGACGAGGAAACCGTCATAAGATATGCGCGAGCATATATACTACAAATGATGGGTGGAAATCTGTTTTCAGATAAATCAAGTTATTTTGTTCACTTGATGTTCCTGCCACTGTTAGCTAACCTCCATGATGCGGGGTGGTATTCGTGGGGTGGAGCATGTTTGGCATGATTGTATAGACAACTATGCAAAGCAACAAAACCTGAGGTTCGAGAGATAGTTGGTCCTCTCATACTTTTACAACTATGGGCTTGGGAGCGATTTCCAACAATGGCTCAACAGCTACATCATGTTAATGACGTTCAGTTAGTTGGACGAGCCTATGGTTCTCGGTATGTTGTTTTAATTCAATTTAATTTTTATATCACTGATCTAGTTAATTTAAATTCTAAATTATCAATTTAAAAATTTAGGTGGAGAGACAAAATTTGTGTGACTAGGACAACCACACATGTAGTCAACCAGTATAGATATATGTTTGATCTGCTTCAACCGGTACATTACACTAAACCTAATTGATTATTTTATTCACATTTTTATTGTATTTGTCTTTAATATTCTCTAATATAATATTTTGTGTTTCAGGTTATTTGGGAGCCGTACAAAATTATTATGCATATTTTGCCTAATTTTTGTATGAATGGTCAAAACATATGGTGGATGATGAGTCCTCTCATATGTTTTCACATTGGTGAGTGGCATCTTTCTGACAGGGTGATGAGACAATTCAGTTTTCAACAGGATATCCCATCGCCTTGTAATACTGAACCCGTACTGCATGATATTGATCTAAGGACTGGAGATTGGTTCGAAAAAGTTGTACATTTGGTAGTGTGATGGCACTATCGTGCAAGGTTTATTGCAGTGGGGGTTTCTCTTGAACAGTTTGACACAGATGTCACTCCAAAATATATTCATTAGTATAATAATATCACAAGGCGCTACGTCACTCGTCCGGGAGCAGCTGTGGATCATCTGGTAAATGAATGAATATTATCTAATTTTTTTAATTTAAATTTATTTTAAATATTGTCTAATTGTTTTATAATTCACAGAGATCGAACAACAGTAGACTCCGTGAGGTTGCGAATGATCCGATCCAGGTTCTTGCTATATGTAGTGACAACCAAAGCTATATTGAGGAAATTCATTATATGTACGATATACCTATTGTTCCTCCACCAGCTCCTAGATGTAGAAGACCTGTTCGGGAAGAGGATGAGTTTGATGAGATTTCACATAATGTGGAAGAGTTGCCCCCTATGACGCAGACGTAGAGTCAAACTGATTATGTTAGTCCGATGATGATGATGCCAGCATTTGGTTCAGGACATTATGACTCAGAGGCTGGTCCTTCGTCTTCATACGTGCATGGACATGGTCGGGGTCGTGGAGAGCATAATGAATATTTATATTATGAAGCGCCTGCAGAAGTACCAAAGCAACATCAAGAAGAACCTGAGCAACCTCAAGTTCGAAGTCGACGACGACAACTAGCTTGAAATTGACTACGTCCGCCTTGTAGGACACATTGATTTTTATAATTATTTTTATATAAATGAGATATTTAATTTACATTTTTTTATTTTTATGAGTTATTATTTTTTTTAATTTATTCTTTTTAGAGTTTAAATAAAATAATAAATATTTTTAGAATTTTTTTTATAAAATGGAAAATTAAAAAAAAAAAGAAAGGATTAGAAAGAAGAAGGTGGAATGTGTAATAATTAAAAAGGAAAAAAAAGGAGAAATTTGTACGGTATTCTCCCTCTCTATCAAAATCTCGCTCTCACTCATGCTCATGCTCTCGCTGTCTCTCATAATCTCGCTCTCGAATTTGATTGGGAAGTTCAGTGGCAAAAAGAAGGAGATTCATTAGCTCGTTATTTAGTCAGACTTGCTGAGATGACAGAATCCGTTTGAAAACAACAATATTTTCCTAAAAAGAAAAAGGAAGGTCGAGGGTTCAAAATTCAACCTATCTAGGTCGAATTTTGAACCCTCGACTTATTTAAAACAACAATATTTTTACAAATAGTTTGAAAACAACAATATTTTCCTAAATAGTTTCTAAAAGTACAATATCCTTTTAATTTTTTCCTTTTTCAACCCTCGTTTATCATTTAGTTTTTTTAATCTTTATATAGTAAAGAAAGTTTCTAATTTTCCAAAATGGCCTTCCTTTCAAAATCCATTCAAGTAAAGGAAATATTTCTCTAGAACATTAGAAAATTGATCCCCCCGCAAGAGAAATCAAGAATTAAAAAAAATACTTCGAAGAAGAAAAGCCAAATATATTTAATATATACAACACAATATATTTTTTTATATATTTAATTTTTTTTAGAAATAAACTAGAGTACATTTGATCCGTGAATGAATAAAATACTCTGTACAATATATCGATTATATACCAAACCATATATGCAACATAAATTTACATCTTTCAATATATTTGTAAACACATCAGAAAATGAATCATAATATATGTAATGTATATTTACATTTTCTAGTACACTACTAGTTTTTTTGACATATATTTGAAATCTCAATGAAGAGATAATTGATTTTTTAATGATGAATATGGAAGAAAATAAACGAAAGCTTCACTTTAATATGAAATATTGTTCATTAAAAGAATATCAATTGAAATAATAAATATAAAAAACAAAATCAACATTTGAAAACGATGTTAATAAAAAAAAAGTTAACTAAATATTTTGAAAATTTTGAAATAATGGTGGATATGTTATATTGATCCAAAATTAAAGTTAAGAGCTCTTTACGAAATAATTCAAAATCTAGGGTATTTATTAAAGGTGTGGTGCACAAAACTTTTTCGTATAAAAATCTCTTTGGTTAATTAAATTAAAAAATAAATGCTATAATCAAAAGGTTTGAAGAATGATTTTAAATGATACTCAAGCCCATATTTGATAATTGATTGATTATAGGAAGTTCAGACTCTTTAAAATCTCTTGGATACTTACTTTCAACTCAACTTAAGATTAACAAAAAAGAAAAAGAACTCTTCAAATATAAATGGAATAATGCTCTAAAATAAAGAAACAAATTCCTATGGGTAGACTAGCAACGTAATAACTTTCCAAAAACAAATAAATAAATAAATATAAAATTGAAATATTTACAAAATTTAATTCGATTGAATTGTTACTTGATCAAAATTAAATATAACTCATTTAAATAGAAGAAACTAGGAAAGAACTTTGTAAATGAAATATCACCTAATTTGATGATCCATTTGAAACTTTCACATACGAATTTAATACACATATTAAATTCCTCCCTTGTGTTAATTTCTTTCGCAACATTATAAATATCAAATAGAGATTTTTTACATACTTTATGCCATTTTTTTTTTAGAAACGTACTTTATGCCAAATATAATTATAATTATTTTTTAATATTATATTTTTTTATAAAAGAAAAAAAAAACAATTTTTAATACTATGATGTTGGACCGTTGGTTGTTGTATGTTATTTGTTTGCGTTGAAATCTATGATAGGGTGGACCACCGCGTGACGATAAAATTTTAGTGTGAACAGTGAACATTAATTTCTCTAAAACCATTATAGTTATATAATATATACACACTTTACTCGGCTGGATAAAGTCTTCCTTCACAATAAATAAAAGGAGTAAGAGAGAGAAAACTCTGTACTAGACCTAGAACATGGAGAATAATGGGAAGGTATATTGTTTTTAGTTGATTTTAGTGAGTACCACTTTCACGACTAATAATTAAAACTACGTTTATTAAACTATAATAAAAATTGATATAATCAAAATGAGATTTTATTGATAGATAAATCGTAATGGGCCTCAATTGTAAACATAATTAGATTACTTTTGATTACGTTTATCTAGAATTATAAATTTATCACATTTTACTGTTACTGATATCATTATTGTTATTGTTTGACCCCCATAGTAAGGATAACGGTAAAGGAATAAATGTGGCAAATTCATAATTTTCATACTATTATAGTAACATATTTGTAACAGTAACGGTAAAGGTAAGTCCCACATAATTTTCAACCGCAATCAGTTTAAATCCCTTTTATTTCTCAATCAAATTACACGATTTGATTACAAATGACTCCAAATAAATTACAAACTCTAGAGCACACACATAAGCTCATCGAACAAGAGCCAATTATAAATTTAACTTGGATATCAAAGAGAATTCTAATGCCAAAGTTGAATTTGAACCATATCAGTCATATACTCAAACATGTTTAGAAATTCACCCATCAAACTCAAATTAACGATAATTGAGTGCTTAAATCATGCTCTGATACCAATTGAAAGAGTCATCTAACATGCAGCAGAATAAATCAAAATCAATAAGCACTCTAACACTCTTAATTTGAGTTTTAAACATGCTATTCAAAAGAAGTTCAAAGAGGGTTTGAAGCAAAGTATCTTTGAAGACTTAATCTACGAATTCAGCAGAATCACTTCAAGATTGAGCTTGAAACTTCAACAAGACCACCATCAAGATCTTCTCTACAAAGCTCAAGAAGGAATGTGTGGTGGAAATACTCAAATCAAGCTGAATTTGGGATGATTTTTTATGGTTTGAGAGGGTTTTCAACTTTGCAGCAATTCAGTATAAAAAATCGAATTAATTACTATTCGTTAACTATTAAGACACACCACTATAGCTCGATAGTTGCACTCTCCTCACTGTAGATATATTTCTGTCCATTTCGACCATAATCAGTAAGGTGATCTTTCATAGGTTGTTCATATTTACAGTTGGATCAAAATTACCGTTTTACCCCTGTAAATACATCTTGCACCTTAAGCTCCCATTAACCCTCTATTGAATAACTGATTTATAATACCATTTATAAATCATATCCCTCTCAACTGAGAGAGGGTGGGGCCTCATTGTTCAAGACTAGGCATCAACACTTAAGAGAACAACCTATTTGCTAACCCTAAGTCGGGTAGGAGTGAATTCCATCTTACATAGCTATGTCCCCAGCTATTTACCCAGTCTTATCCCCAAAATAGAAGGCTTATTGAGCAATGCTGTTGGACTACTCTCACCTATGCAGATCAAAGAATAATCCTGAAATAAAGAGGAGTTCATAGTTAGCTCAGGATTAAGATCGTGTTATCCTAGGCCATTTTAGTTTGGAAATAGTCAGTTTTAACAGTAAACAGTAGTTATAAAGAAAAATGATTACTTCGAGGTCCAGTCTTATGCAAACTCATTGTATAGGATGACCACATTCACATGTTTCTACATGAATGATTTATGGATCACATCATTTATATCAGTATATAAAATGGGTCGCATCCAATAGTGTTACCAAAACACCCTACTTCATTCATATACTTATAGACCATTTAGGCTATATACTATAATTTGATTCTGTTTATGTCACCACATAAAGTTAAAGTATTCATACTATAGCCGTGGATATGTTTATTCGATTTTTATAATAGAATGCAAAATCAACAACTTTATTGAATAAGATACGCAATAATATTTTATTGAGCATTATTTTTTATTCAATAAAATACTTTTAGCAACGCTTTATATAACGTTAGTAAATTGATTTTTTTTACTGACGCTTGTCAATATTGTAAAAGATGCTTGTAATGGGACAACCAGAAATTCACATTTAGCAGCAGTCTTATACATTGCTAAAATTTAACTTTTAGAGACAAACTTGTCACGTCACTATATGAAACAAACAGTAACAAATTGTGCGTTACTAGAAGTACGCTTTTAGTAATGCATTAGTGTCTGTAAAAGCCATGTTTTAGCAGCACATACTAAAATGTGTCACTAAAACTTTTAACTACACGACTATTGCGACTCACAGCGACACGCCTCTATGCATTACTATTACTTTTAATGGTGTTTTTTCGCTTTTAGCAACACATTTTATTCGTCATTTAAAGCTATTTTTCTTGTAGTGAATTACTTGACGTTTATAAAGTGTCAAATAAAAACGGAATAAAAAATCTGGAATTTTTTGCGAATCTCCGGTTTTTTCATTATTCTTGTTGTTTTGCATCAAATTTACATATTACTTGACTTTTTTTTTTTTTAATAAAAATGTCAAGTACTAAAAAAGTTTAAGCGTCAAGTAATACCCTTTTTGTAGTAGATAACACTAAGATTCTTTATATCTTCCCAATCTTATTTAACTTTTGGTAAAATTTGATCTTTGGGTTGAAAGATTTGAAAAATTAAGTATGATTCAAAACAATAGAAAAAAAATAAATTTTTATGTAAATCTTGATAGTCGATCTTGGACGAGATAGATAAAAAAAAATATATATTTTGACGAATTAAAAGAAAAAGGGTTAGTTTTAATAGATGAAAACTAGACCGTAATTTATGTGATCCACAAACCTTGGTGGAGCCCTTTGGAAGGAGTGGGATCCACACTGTCAAAGTATGAAGATTGCCATTGCTTAGTCCCCTACTATTTCAAGTCTTCCAAAACGAGCCACACATAAAGTTTGACCAAACATATATTAAAAAACCAATAGTCCAAAATCAAATAATCCATAACAATCTCATTGACCACGTGTTTTAATAATCTCATTTATTATTATTAACCAAAACATATATATACACCCAAAATAATTCCAATCCCACAATTTCCAATTTCCCCCTCTCTGCTCTCCTCATTTCCTACCACCAGGCCATTGGAACTTGCAAAATCTCAACTGAACTTTGAAAAGGGCAAAAAATAAAGAAAAAAACTTGTTCACCCACCTGATATGGATGATAGCTTTTCTGTGGAATACTGGCATAACGATTTCTTTTGGCTCGACGCTCCCATTTCTGTCCCCGTCCCCGCCTCCACCTCCGCTCCCGCGAGACAGATAAGTGCTTTCGTACCATATCTAACTCGACCGGCTACCGGATTGGGACAAGAAAACAATCCAACAACTAGTGCTGCCGCCGCCACTGTCACCACCAGCAGCAGCAGCTATAATTCTAGGAATGTCAACAAGAGGATGGTTGAGTATTGGAGGAAACATTGGCATGAAAAGAAAGAACCAACTTCCCTAGGAGATTTTGAGAGAGAAAAATGTCACCGGCACATGTTGAACGAGAGGATGAGGAGAGAGAAACAGAAACAGAGTTATTTGGCACTTCACTCCATGCTCCCAAAAAATACTAAGGTATGATGTATAAAGTCATATGTTTTGAGAATAATTTTAATTTATCAAATTCAAAATTACTCTAAAATATTCCATAAACTTAGACAGCTAATTTCTTTTATTCTCTCTTCGCTAATTTCGGCATATTTCGTTAAGTCCAAATTTACGTTTTGTCATTGCTTTTCGTAGAATGATAAGAACTCGATCATTCAAAGCGCGACGAGAACAATACAAGAAATGAAAGCCTTAGAGAAGACTTTAAAGAGAAGGAACTTAGAGTTGGAGATGGCAATAGCAAGGAAGAAGAAAGAAAAGGAAAAAGGGACAACACCAATAATAAATGTAGCATTGTCCAACCCTTCTTGTGGGATCAACTCGATGCTGGCTGTTCTCAATGTTCTCAAAACTGTTGGAGTAAATTCCAAAGCCATTCATGCCACTTTCTTCAACTCTCAATTTTCAGCCCAATTAGCCATTGATACCCATGTAAGAATAGAGAAAATTTTTCGTAATTTGAAATATAAATTGTTAGGACGAATATGTTCGAACATCTGTATACCTCCTAATAATTACTAGATATAGATTCGATATTGTTATGAGATTCGATAGTTTACTCTTTTTTTTCTTTTTAAAGAAATTTTGTTGTTTGTTTGTTTGAGATTTGTAGATGGGAGCTGCCGAAGTAGAAAGAGCATTGCAGGTGACGCTAGACGAAGCCGAAAGGAAATTTCAAAGGCAATGCAAGGAAGGATCCAAAGAAATAAAAGAAACCCATTTTAATTTTAACAATAGTAGAGGGACCCACCATGTGGGTCCAGAATTTGAAAGCTAAATAGCCATGTGGACACGTGGGAAATTAGATATATTTTTTTAATATTGTTTTTGCGTGTCTTATTGAAAATAAATATTTTTATTTTTCTTTTGCTATATTATTGTGTCTTTGACTTGTACTTCTAATCATGTGGAATTAAGAACGCTTTTGTACGATATATGTGTTTTAATTGTGTTTGGAGTACATCTTCAATTATTTAATTTAGAAAATTAGGTCTCATTTAGTATAGGGATATTCAAAAAATTCGATGATCCAAAAAGTTCGATCAACACGTGTCATTAGGGTTGGATTATCAACTCATTTGAATTAGATTGGGTTCAAATGAATAAACATTTTATGGGTTTTGCTGGTTTATGGGTTAACCTAATATAACACAAACCAACCCGAATTTATTATTAAATTTAAATATATAATATATATATGTATATATATATTACTTATAACACAATTATTTATAATATATTGATTTTAATTTTATTTAATTTCAATATTTTTTAATAATGTATTCTTCAACAATTCTTAAAGTAGTTTCTTTGTACTATAGAAAGAAAATTTTCACTATATGAATTGAAATTGAATTGTTAATCTTAATTCAATATATGAAAATAATTAAATTAGATTTTTACATATTTACGTTTTCTTTTTTTTGGAACAAAATTTTAAATAAATGATCTAATTAACCCAAACCAACCCAACCCATGGTTGGATTGGGTTGAGTTCATTTTTTAACAAGGGTTATTTTGGTTGAAAAAATTTACAACCCAAACAATTGGGTTGGGTCTAAAAAGTTTTTCAACCCAACCCATGAACACCCCTAATTTAGCAATCATTTTATTTTTGAAAATTAAGTATATTTAATTTGCATCTTTTTTAAGTACGATGGTTAAATTTTTAGTCAAATTCCAAAAACAAAACCAACTTTTTGAAAGCAACTTTTTTTTTACTTCTCAATTTTTTGCTTGGTTTTTTAAATCATTGGTGAAAATTAGATAACAAAAGAAGATATTTGAAGGAGAGAGTAATATTCATAAGCTTAATTTTCAAAAATAGAAAACAAAATGGTTACCAAACAGGTGTAGTTATTTTGAAAATAATTAGAATGTTTAACACTCACTCAAAATAGCTTTTCAAATGTATTTTAATCAATTTTTATTAAAAGTGTTTATATAAAAATGAGTTTTTAAAAAAATATTTTTTTTTCTTATGTCAATTTAGACGGACCCATTTAATTATTACGTTCTTTTTTATAACTAATTAACACATGTTTTGTTTGAAAGAAAATGGAAAAATAAACACGTTTGTTTGGAGTTAATAAACTTACTACTTTTAATACTTCATTGAAAAATGATTATCGATGACGACACTTATAATATAATTAACAAAGAGTTGTTTTCAAAGAGAATGTATAAACAATTCTTATAACATTCAGTGTGAATAAATTAAAATAAGCTAAATTGTACAAAATGTCCCTTTTGACCTTTGTTTCGTCGATTTTTGTTTTTCTGTTTTTTTGAATTATTTCGATTCCATTTTACTCAATCAAAGTTCCAATTTTCCCGCCCTTTAAATTTGTCTTATAAAAAAAAAAAGTTAAAATAATATTTTGATTCATATAATTTGAAGTTTGTCTACCATTAATATTTTTACTTTTAAATATCAAATTTTAGTCTATGTATTTTCAATAATCTTAAATTATCTTTCAAAATTACTTTTTTTTATCCAAGTTAGTTCAATAATTATAATAATTTTCTCCTTTAATTTCAAAATAATAATAATAATAATAATTTTCATAAAAAGAAAAAAAAGTATGATATTCGAATATTTTTCTAAATTATAGTAAAAATACTAATAAGTAATAAAAACATGGAATCATCCCATCTCAATTGAAAACGAAAATATCTTTTTAGGACGAAATCAAGCTTCGCTTCCGTGTTTTTGTTGTATTCCTTTTTATTTATACGTTTTTTCACATCTACCCCCGCAGAATCGTCTTGCACCCCTTAGCTCGTAAACTCTTTCTTTATTACCGCAATTTCTCATTTTCAGGGGGTCAGATGAAATGGAACAACTCGTTCTCCCTATTTGGAGAGCTGCTTCACTCCTCGTATGAACAAGGTTCTAGCACCATGCCACCATCAATGATTGGTGAACCCGCAGATCCATTTGTAACTCCTTTGGAAAACTGGCTCCAAAGGAGTATAGCTTTGTTGGGGGTGAACTTACTGCGATATTTCTTTTGTCCCTTCCAGACGATCGTCATAGAAAAAGGAAAATGGATTCGTATTCACATACATAAGAATTATATAGGAACAAGACTAATCTTCAAGTACTTAAATATTATTTAATGGATGAAAACGGGGGGATTTTGAATTCTGATCCATGCAATAACATCGTTTTCAATACATTTAATTTGAATTGGCATCTTGGCAAAACCTTGCATCAACAGGAAGTCCCGCACCAGAAAGTAGAATCCCTAAAGAAAGAATGACTCATCCCGCGCTTGGGTACTTCATTTTGACTAAAAAACAATCAACAGTAAGCGATAGATTTAATACGTATTAAAAACAAAATGACTAAAATTTGACATTTAAAAATACAAGAATTAAAATTTAACTTAAAAAAACCATTGGAGGCAAACTTGAAATTAACCGCATTTATTAGAGGTATTTTATATAATCTATTTAGTTCTGATTTTGCTCCTATTTTAATTTTAATGTAAAAAATATTAAGTTATACAAAATACATCTAAATTTTGTATTTTGTGACGAAAATATCCTTGAACTTTTAAAAGTTTCACAAATATCATTAAACTTAAAAAAAAAAAAAAAAAAAATACTCATACCATTAATTCTGCATGGAAATTGTTAATGTTTTATGTGAAAAATACCTCTAAAATTTTAAAAGTTTCAAAAATACTCTTAAATTTTTTTTTTAAATTAAAAAATATCCTCATTAAGACTCTCTTACTTCTCTATTTTACTTCTTTTTTTCTCTCATTTCTTCTTCAATACTTTCTTATTCTCTTTTTGTTAATTATTTGACATTTTTGTTATATAAAAAATTGTCCACTTAAATTAAGATATATAAATTATAACAAGAAGAAAGAAAATAATGGAAGCACCAAGGGATCTTAGGAATTAAATGTTTTAATAAGGTTGTATCCTTGCATATTAATAGTCGAGTGTGTGTTAATATCCATTTTTTATATATTTGACTCTTTATCGTTTTAATATATTTTAAAAGAAGATTTTGATCTTAGAATTTTGTGAGAGATTTGTGAGATCTTATGTTTTAACCTAAAATCTTGATTATGATTTTAGTTGTTGAGAAATTTGGTGTAAGAATTCGATAAATAGGAGAAAAATGTGAGGATCTATATTAAAAATGAAGGCATTTATATAATTTGTTTTTTTTTTTAATTCATAAAAACTTCAAATAAATAGATTGCTATACTAATGGTATAAGCATTTAGTTTTTTTTTTAAAAAATTTAAAATTAGAATTATTTTTGTACGGAGGTATTAGTTAGAGAATTTTTAATTTTTTTAAAGTCTAAGGATATTTTCAAAACTTTTTAAAGATTCAGAAGTATTTTTTAAACAAAATACTAACCATGGTAGGGATATTTTTTAACTTTTTTTTTTAAAATTTTAAGGTATTTTAAAATGTTTGAAAGTCATTTTTAGCACAAAGTACAACATTTAAGGATAATTTTTATAATTTAGCTCAAAAACACTCCATTTAGCTTTAATTTTTCCCTTTAAAGTTTAAAAGCTTCAACAACAGTGAAAATTTATGGTGTATAGTCCTTTTGTATCAAATTAAAAGATAAAAGACTTGCGATATAAAATTGAAGCTTTCGATTTGAAAAAGATTTAAAACCAATTTGGATAACTTAACCAATAATAATAAAAAAATATGGTAATTACAATGGATAGCATTTTTAGGTCTTATTAATTATGTGTATAACAACATTTTAAAAAATTACAAATATAATAAAATATATCATCGATAGACTCTATCGTTGATAGACTCTTATTGGCGAAGTAGTTTATCACTTATAGATTCCAAGATTTGAATCTAAATTTTGTTACTTTTGCAGCAAAAGAAAAAAAAATTACATTGTGCTATATTTATTAATACTTTAGGCTTGATTACTATATTTGCAATTATTCTATAAAAAGTAACAACAAAATTTGTACAAATTAATAATGAAAGAAAGAAATAAGTAATGTTAGGTTTTATGTCCTAAAACTCATAGATAGTAAATGTAAATAATTGACTGTCATCAATAAAAGGTTATTGATGTAATTTCAATAGGAGTTATTGATTGTATTGTATTAGTTTTGTTTTAATAACCCTAAATCCAATAAACTAACATCCTAGGTTGTGCTATGAGTCTTGAACATATAATGAAGACATACGGGAATCAATGTTCAAGATACAGCCTAAAGGGTATATAGTACAGGGTACTTTATCCTGATGACACTATAGATACGATCCACTAGGGGTGTTCAAAAAACTCGATGACCCGAAAAAACCGATCAACTCAACCCAACCCGTGCAGTTTGGGTTGGGTTGGGTTCAAATAAATGAAAATTTTATGGGTTGGGTTGGTTCATGGGTTCACCTAATATAACCCGAACCAACCTGAATTTATTATTAACTTTAAAATATATTCTTTGATTACTTATAATACAATTATTTATACATATATTGATTTTAATTTTATTTAATTCCAATATTTTTTTTAATAATTTATTCTCCAACAACTCTTAAAAATAGTTTCTCTACACTTTAGAAAGAAAATTTTCACTATATAAATTGAAATTGAGTTGTTAATCTTAATTCAATATATGAAAACAATTAAATTAGATTTTTAAATATTTATGTTTTACTTCTTTTTATAACAAAATTTTAAATAAATGACTCGATTAACTCAAATCAACCCAACCCAAATATTTCATGGTTGGGCTGGGTTGGGTTCATTTTTTTAATAAGGGTTATTTGGGTTGAAAAAATTTATAACCCGAATAATTGGGTTGGGGTTAAAAAGTCTTTCAACCCAATCCAACCCAACCCATGAACACCCCTACGACCCACTTTGTATTTGATACAAACGCAATGATCCAACACGTTCGTGTAGGTGACGTGTGAGTGGGGATATCCTATGCAATGAGTTTGTATAAGACTGGATTATGAAATAGTAACCACCAGATGTAACTTCGTTGACTAGTTAGGTTTCTATTTCAATTAGATGACTTAGACAACTTAGTCTTAGTCCCGAGTATATTATGGATTCCTGTTCACGAGGAATTGTCCTTTGATTTGTATGGATGAGAGTGGTCAGTTCGTCAACTCAATAGGCCTACCATTTTGGGGACAAGATCAAGTGGAGAATTGGGAATATAATAACACAAGATGGATTTCACTACTTCTTGATTTTAGGGTAAGTAGATAAGTGTTCCCTTAAGTGGTGTCTCCAAGACTTGAACAAAGAGTCCTACCCTCTCATTAGCCCAAGAGGGGTTTCTATTTAATGGTTGGATAATAAACATGTTGTTTATTAGATGAGCACTGATACTTAAGGACATAGAAGTAACACAGGGGTAAAACAATAATTTGATCCAGCTGGTATTACGAATACTTGAAGGACTAACTTGTTGTTATTGGTATATATCCATAGACACAAAAATATATTTGTAATGAGAAGAGTGCAACTGTGAGTACTTGAAGGACTAACTTGTTGTTATTGGTATATATCCATAGACACAAAAATATATTTGTAATGAGAAGAGTGCAACTGTGAGTCTTTAATAGACCGTACCCATAGTTAATGAATATTGACTAACGAGTTTAGTCAATTAATCTCGTATCATTGGAGCTTCTGATCTGTGGGTCCATTAGGTCCTCCTTCTAGCTCGTAAAGGGTATTGAGGTAATTATGTCTTGAATGGAATTTGAAATGTTCAAATTCACTTAGGAAAATAGTATAAGGTATGGTAATATATTATAATATAAAGTTTATGTTTTAATTGAACTTTATATTATAAATTTAATTTTGGATATGATTCAAAATTAATTTATGAGCGAATTAAATAAATTAAAACCAACGAATATTAGATATACATTAAAACTATAGGTTGTGAGGGAAATATAATTGAATATGATTCAAACGTAGGTAAAATTAGATAGGTGATATTTGATTTGGTAATTAATTCATTAGAGAATTAATTAAATTTGATTTAATTAATTGAATTAAAACTATAGGTTATGTGAGAGATTTTCATTTAAGGATTCAAATGAAATTATTATCTGAATTAGATTTAATTAATAATTAAATTAAATTAAATTGATTTAAATTGAATTTGATTTAATTTTTTAAATTAAAAATAATTCATATACGTGGGAGTTATAAAAGATGTGGAGCACTGCCCACGTTTACTACTCTTTCTTCAATAACCTCTCACGCCTGGTATACCGATAAAGGTGAATATATATAAGGAAATGTTTATTTGAGAAAGAAGGGCTCTAGAATTCTCTCAGAAATATCATACCATCCTTGTGATTTTGAATCCTAAAAATGTGAAATTGGTTCCCACAAACCAATAGCTTCATTTTCTCAGAGAATAGAAAGGTTCTCAAATGGTGATGCTCAATATATTTTTTTTTTTTTTTTGGTCACTACACAGTACAAAGGGGTTCGTGATTTCCAGCCCAAGAAGAATTAGTAATTTCATTTAAGCCGTCAAAGAGAGTAAGTGATGACATTTTATTCTATGTATGATTAAATCACCAAAAGATAAAACATGTTTAACTTGAATTATATAGTAGGTTGAGAAGTTTAGTTCTCTGTTCATATTTTGTACGTTTTGCCAGTATACGAGTATTTTGAATTCTAAAATTAATTACGAGTTAATTCTTAGTTCTTCCCCTGCGTTGGGGCTTTTATCCCTACAGTAAATATATGCAACGAAATAAGGAACGTCACAATATATTTTTTTTTACTATAATTGTTGGTCTTGTCTTTTTGGTTTAGTGGACCCAAAATCCAAAAACTTCTATGTAATTGACTTTTTTTTAACATATATCTTTTTACCCTTTTTAGATGTGAAAGACCTATTTTGCCCTCAACTTAAAATTCCTTTACTTCTCTTTTAACTCAAGCGTTCCATTGCGCACTTATTAGTTCTCTTTCACTCAAAACATTTCCTCTCATCTCCTGTCTCATTCTCACAGCTTGTGATAGTTGCCACCGTTGTAGCATTTCGATTGTTCACTGATAATTTTTCCCATTCCTCCATTAATATTTGTCTCAAAGGCATATCCATAGTTTCATGAGCATTATATATTGTACGATATTCATATGTTTCATTTTGCTTTCTGAATATTCATACATTTTTGTTGTGTTATATGAATTAAATATATGTTTTAGTGTATATGCTTCGTCGTCACTGAGTATAAGGATTGATTGCTTATATCGCATAGAATTAGGGTTAGGATCGTTGAGTACAAGGGTTGATATCACATAGAACTAGGGTTAGGATCACTTAGTATAAGGTTTGATATCACATAGAACTCGAGTTAGGATCGTTTAGTATAAGGGTTGATATCGTTTAGAACAAGGGTTAGAATCAATGAGTACAGGGTTTTGATCACTAATTACTAGAGAATATATGATTGTGGAGTACTAGAGAATATATGATTGTGGAGTATGGTTATTGATCTTTAAGAATATATATACTCAACAATTGCTTACCTTATACCAAGCGATCACTTTCTCTACACTCAACGATCGTTTACCCTAGGCTCAACGATCACAATCCAAATACATGGCAATTGATTATCTATGCTCAATGATCCCTTCCCATATAATTAGTGCTCGCCTGCCATATACCCAATGATCGCCTACCCTATGGTCAGTGATCACTTATATATACTGCTCTTTTTTCTTCTTTTTTTTTTGTTTTTGTTTTTTGTTGATTACTGATAATTTGCTTGTTTGTTTGTTTGCAATTTTACTAAGATGACACGTATCCCTATTGAAAAATACTTCTCGACGAATGTGTCCTTCTTGGCCCACATTGGCACAACCAATGACCTCATTAAGAATAAACTGACGAAGAGCCAAATGACTATGTTTAGAAAATACCTTTGGTCCATTACTAGATGTGGACCTTGTATTTAGTGGGCAGTTAGTCCATCACTTCCTATTTAGAGAATTAAGAGTTGAGGCTAAAGATATAATAAGCTTCAATGTTTTGAGAAAAAAGGTAACATTTACACAAGAAGACTTCAATTTGATCACTGGTTTATGACCAACTAATGTGAGAATAACGAGGGATACCGACCCGAAGAAGCTACAATACCTTCTATTTGGATAGGCAGAGGAATGAAAAGGAAAAGGAGAAGTCTTGCAAAGAGGTGAAGAATGCATTTTCTAACCACCAGTTTGATGACGATGAAGATGCTGTAAAGATTGCTTTGGCGTAGTACATTGAAATGGGACTGATGAAAAAAGACAAGAAAACTCAATTTGACTTAGAGGTCTTCATGATTGTTGATGACACTGAGGTCTTGGCTCACAACTATTGGTTGTTCGCCATATGTAAATGGACATTGGAAAGTCTTACAAGTCATTGAGCGGGAAAGGGGAAGCACATGAGTTGAAGATGCACACAAACCTTAAACACATCTCTTTTTATGTTATTAAGAGTTTCAAGCATGCATTCCATATATGAATTATTTGTACACATGTGTTCCTTACCTATTAAATTATTTTTATAACTGGATTACTTATGTTAATGTAGGTATGGGCTCATAAGATATTATCGACGCCTAGTACGTTCATAGCTACAAAGGTGAGAAAAACTGCCATTGCACGCATTCTTAGGTGAACTTGTTCTCAAGCTCCATCTTGAAATTAGTTGGAGAGGAATGCGATTCAACCTCGGAATGTAAGTAACAAATTGTTTTGGTTTGTTTATTGTGTTTAATAAGTCATTACATTACGGAATGTGTTTTTTATACCTACAGTTAACTTGATACACTCTTGCCCACTATTGTAACCCGATTTCTTCTAAATAGCTTGCCACTCCATGAACTATTGGAGACTAGCTAAGAGATTTCAAATTAAGAAATTTTTTGGCTACAGGATAAAGAATGGAATGATCGCTTCATTTTTTAAATTAGTCATTAGATCATTCCTAATATGGTATATGCATAGTGCATGAAATGCAATTAGGGAATACATCTACAAGCTTCCCAATGGACTTGTAACGATTTGATGTTACGACCAATCCTACAACTTCACCGATCGCTACTTTTTGGTTTGTCATAAATCTGTTCCAAGATGCATTGTCCTCCCCATCCACAATACCAAATTCAATAAGGTATATATCGTTATTACCATCAATGCACATCTCTATTAACAACATACCCTTGTATTTCTCGTGCAAGTGGGTGTCATCCACTACGATCACAAGACAAATGCAGTTCAAGAATCCTCAAATTCAAGGTCCCAATGCCATGAAGACATACTAAAATATTGTTCTTCCATTTCCAGTTCAAATATGGTATCTAGATTTGTAAGCTTTAATAATGTTTCACCATGTGCATTGACAACGACATACAATCCTTTTGGCAACCTTATTATGTATACCAATGCATACTTTTTTGCGTGATAAGCCCATTCATAACTTATATTTACTCCACAATCTCACAAAATGTCTTGAATTATATTTCTTAGACAATATGTCTAACCAATTTGTTCATATTTGGACTTAATTAAGTGTCCAATAACCACTCCTATCCTATCGATGATTATAGCTCTTAATTTCAAGTGCGGATGTATGTTCACTTGGGTATTTTGTCACCTTAAAACAATCACTTTCTTTCAATTTCTTTGCACAAATTCTCCAATTACGGTCCTCATCTACACACTGAACAACTAATAATGTCTTTGTTGAATTCTTTACACGATAATTAGAATTATTCTTATTGAAAGAATTGAAAATTTGATTGACAAATCATACTTGTAGAAGAAAATTTGACCAATTTGTATGTCATCGTCGTTTAGATAATCATATGGTACTGTGATAAGGTTGTCGTGTGATATTCCTTCAGATGGTCTCGGTACATAATAATTCAACTATGTTAGAACTAATGATTGTTGGGTTTTATACCCTAAAACTTATAGAGAGTAAGTGTTATTAATTGACTGTCATCAATAAAGAGTTATACATGTTAATTCAATAAATGTTGTTGTTTGTGTTGTTTGTCGATTTTGTCTTAATAATCCTAAATCCAATAGACTAACTGTTGGGTTTGATGCCCTAAAGTCTCGTGTCCTGTAGTTTGTAAACAGTTTGTACGAACGCTTGTGTTGTTAATATATGATATTTACTTTACATCTTGTATTTTTGCTCATTTACTTGTTTTATTTGCTTTACCACAAACCAATAAACGTAAAATCTCTAGTTATCTGTATGTGACTCAAGCATGTATGTGGTGACATACAAGTGGATCATGTCTTGAGTGATAACCAAAATGGTCTGTAGTATATGGATATAGGAGGAAAACCTTATCCTGGTAATGCTACGGATGCGGCCCGCTTTGTGGAATGGTCACAAGTGTTGTGACTTGTCATAGATGGTCTGATTCTGATCATTCATGTTGGGGACATGCGAGCGGGGGCGTCTTATACAAAGAGTTTGTATAAGACCTGACCACGAAGTGTTAACGTCTCGTTATATAACACTGTTCATGACATAGACTTCACTTCAGTAGGATGACCATAGGTAACATGACCTCAATCCTAAGTGAGTTGGGAACTCCTGCCATTGAGAGCGGTCCTTTGATTTGTATGGGTGTGAGTGGCCAGGTCACTGATTCAAACCTACCATTTTGGGAATTCGTCTGATTTGGGAGCAGGGAACTCAGCTACACAAGATGGAATTCACTCCTTCCCCGAGATAGAAGTAAGTAGATAATATAGCTCCCTTAAGGGTTGATTCCGGGACTTGAACGATGTGGCGCCACACTTTCTCTTGGCTCGAGAGGTGTTCACACATAGTTGGACTATGTTGTAATTTTCATTAGAGGAATCAATGGTACTTAAGGAGTGAGATGTAACTACAGGGGCAAAATGGTAATTTGGCCCAGTTGTACTTATGAGCATCTATGAAGGGTCATTGTACTCATGATTGGTTATATCCAATGGACATAGAAATATATCTGTGGTAAGAAGAGTTCAGCTGTTGGTCTTTAGTGGAATGCTTGAAAGTTAACAGATGGTGGATCTCGTGGCTAAAGAGTTTAGTTAGCTATTTACGTACCATTGGAGCTTTGAGCCACAAGTCCATTAGGTCCCCTGGGTAGCTTGGATAAAATCGAGAACCAGTATTTGGGTTAATTTTAAATGTTCAAATTAACAAGAGGAAGTTTGATTATATATGATATAATTGGACTGGTTAATTATATATGATATAATTGGCTAAATGTATGAGATACATTTTTTTTTTGGAGGAAATTAGATATAAATATGATTTATATCAACTAGAGGAGAAAATACTATAGTAGATATGTGATATCAAACTATAGGGTAAAAATATAATATGATTATATTAATTAATTAATTATATGATAATTAATCCAAAATTCATGTTCGAATGTGGGTTAGTGAGGCAACGTCGGTTATTGTAACTGATGAGTTAAAATGAAAATAGTTTTCATTTTGGTCGATGGCCCAAAAGATTTCGAGAGTGCACGTTGGTGAACATTCTAAGCGATCGCTTAAGAAAATTGAGAGACTATACGATAGTTCTTCTTCGCCTAAACGATTGTCCACCTTGCGTTAAATGATCGCACACTGTCGCCTACATGAACGCATAGCTTCTCTAAACGATCATATAGTGTGCCGATTTAGCTAAACGATCGTTTACCTTTTCTTAAACAATTGTTTAGTAAAACCTACACAATTGTGTAGCTTCTCCTAAACGATAGGCAATCTACTATGCGATAGCGTTTTTTTCCTCCCACTTGCTTATCGCCTACACGATTCGTGTTTCCTCCGTCCTCTACCAAATTCACTAAAGACCACCCTTTGGGTTTTCACTCCGAAAATACCCGGGTCTCTTTAATGGTGGTGCCGTCCCCACGGTGTTCATGTTCACGGATGTTCGTGTTGCTGCAATCGACACTTCCGTTGGGCGTTGGTAGATCGTGTAGAGGTTTTCCGCTGCTGTGAGTGTCGAAGATTGAAGATTGTCTTCAACTGGTATGATACTTTTTCCCTTGTTATTTATCTTTGTCTTAGCATGCCATTAATTAAGTTTTGTTTGCATACCTATATGTGTTGAATGTATATTGCCGTATTTCGATCATTGTGAGATCAAAGCGATCCAAACGCGCTCATGGAACTCTTAAATATAAGATCCTTTACTAACATCCAAGACTACTGATAATGGGCAGAAATACACGTTATCATAATACTAAGTTCTTAAATAATGTTGGATTGCATTGATGAAATATGTTAAATTGCGTCCATTAAGCATAAATTCTATAATATTGCGGTCGCATGTGTCCAACGTATTAGAGCAGTTGATCTTTATATTTTTGTGCAGAATATGCGTTAACGCAATGCAGAGATTGCGATCATAGGAATACACTGGTCGAGCGCAACTTCACCGCAAGACTTTGCGTTGATCATGCTCGCAAACATTCGCCCAAGAAGAATCACCGCAACTTGGTCGGCGCAACATGGTGGGCGCATCTGGGTGAAAGGATAATTAAGATCGATGGGACAGAAAGCTGACGACAGTCGGATCCAAATTATGTTGACAGCCGATAACAGTCACAAAGTACATTTAGTTTTATCGGTGAAAATTATCTGGCGCATCAGTTAGGAATTAAAGTTGTCCCATTTGCACAACCGGGAGAGAGAAACCGCCTTTCACCATGGAAACTCTATAAATACCAAGTGCATTCTTCTGAGAAGGGGTTAAGCATTCGATTACTTCATCACTTTACAAGTTCACACCTCTATCCATAGTTTCTTCCATTTTAAGGTGGACGCGAGGAAGAAAGTGTGCTGATAGATTGTTTTGGCAAGCTTGAGAAAGCACCAGAAGCTCCAAAACAGAGAGAGGGCCGACGCCTACGGAAGTGGGAACATTTGTAGATCAGAATAGAGATTCAGTCTAAAAAGCCTCAGTCAACAAGGAATTGCTACCAGGCTCTCTATCTTTATTTTCCATTATCATTTTGTACTCAACTCAGTTATAATAATGGAATGTCTTTCTCTATATCTGTTCACTCTCTATTATTTAAGCATGAGTAGCTAAATTAGTTGAATGGGTTGAGAAGTAGTTAGCTAGCATAATGAGGGTATCTTCATCTTTGTGATTATCTTGTTTATATGTGTTTCATTCGTCTATTAGAGATACTCGGGAGGGTAGTCTAAGGATAGGATCGAGACTTAGAAAGGTCAGGTCAGAATCTAGGTTTGGAAGAACCAGATTAGAACGCATAAATGGGAGATAGACGCTTAGTAATGAGCACTATTTGTTATTAATGTATCGCATGCATCTTAGCAATAAGGTATGATTGTATACGGTCACCTTGCTTTCATGCATTTTGCATCAATGGCTAGGACAAGAGTAGAGACTTAGGGATAAGCTTTATGGATATTTTGCATTCAACATATGAGTCCTAGACTTAGGAGCATCGCATTTACATTGGGAAATAACTTGCTGTACATGGTTGTACATGATCGCAAGGTTTGACGCATTCCTGAGTAACGCTAGCTAAAAGACCTTATCAAGATGTCTATTTTATACTAAAAATCATTGCATACTCATTGCGTCTATCAATGCAACTATCTTTCTCAAATCCGCCGCCTTTATTTACTTCTTTTTTTTTCATCAACGCAACAACACACCCACACTTTATTTATTTACTCGGTCACCACAAAGTTTTCACAACATTACCAACGTAACTATTTTCACAAGCCCCTGTGTTCGACCCTGGACTTACAAAGAAACTCAGAGGAATTAACACTGGAATTCTGCTGGGGAAACTTGAGTGCGAACCGTTGCCCTGCCGTAACGTCAGAATGTCGCATCGCATGGGGATAAGATCAGATACTATCCTATCCAAAATTTTCTTTTGCTAGGACCATAGCTAAAAAACCTACTTTCTTACGATTACGGGGTTCATTCGAATATGAAATCCAATCCTGGAAATACAGCATCCCACTTTTTTTCCATTCAATAAAATAACGCATCAACTACCTTATGAGTCTTGAACTGTATGCGAAGACATACAGGGATCAATGTTCAAGATACAACCTAAAGGGTCTATAATATAGGGATAAGGCTAGGTACCTTATTTTGGTAACACTATGGATACGACCCACTTTATATTTAATACAAATGCAATGATCTAACGTATTCATGTAGTTGATATGCGCGTTTGGTATCCTATGCAATGAGTTTACATAAGACTGGATCGCAAAATAGTAACTACTAGATGTAATACCATTAACTAGTTAGGTTCCTATTTCAATAGAATAACCTAGGCAACTTAGTCTTACTCCTGTATATATTATGAACTCCTGTTCACGAGGGATTGTCTTTTGATTTATGGGTGGGGGGGTCATTTCGCTGATCCAATATGCCTACCATTTTGGGGACAAGGCCGAGTGGGGGAGCTGGCAACATAATAATATAAGATGGAATTCACTTCTTCCTACCTTAAGGGTAAGTAGATGAGTGTTCCCTTAAGTGGTGTCTCTAGGACTTGAATAAAGGATCCTATCCTCTCATTGGCCTGAGAGGGGTTTCTGTTTATTGGTTGGACCATAAACATGTTGTTTATTAGAGGAGCACTGGTACTCAAGAAGTCAGAGGTAACTCAAGGGTAAAACGGTATTTTGATCCAATTGGAGTTACAAACACTCGTGAAGGACTAACTTACTATTATTGATCTATATCCGTGGACACGAAAATATATCTATAGTGAAAAAAGGGCAGATGCGGGTCTTTAGTGAAGTGTACCCACAGTTAACGAATATTGATTAACTTGGTTAATGAATTTAGCTAATTAATCTCATATCGTTGGAACTTTTGATCTACAGGTTCTACAAGTCTCTTGTTAGCTCACTAGAGGATATTTAAGAGGGATGATTTGAATTGTTCAAATTAATTCGAGGAAAATATATATTAATGTGATTAATATATAATTGATTATGGATACGATTTATAATTCAAATTAATTTGGAAAGTAATATTTGGATAATATTCAATTAATTAATTTAAGAGAATTAGATTCACAAAGAGTTAATTAACAGAGAGGTATTTCACATATACATACGATGTTTATGATAATTATATATATATATATATATACACACACATTAAATTGGATTTAATGTATAAATAGTCATTTAACTAATGTGTAAACTAGTGTTATTTAATTGTGCTAATTAATTAAATAAGTGTTATTTAATTAATTGAGCTAATTAATTAAATAAATATTATTTAATTAATTAATTGTGAAAAGAGGAAATGGAAAAAGGATTAGGAAAAGAGCTTGACCCTCCTCTATATAAAGATTGCCATATGGTCCCTTTGGGATACACTGACACACTGACACCCACAATATACAACATGCAAGTGTTATTGTGCAAAATTTTCCTTTAGGCTGACACTTTAATGTGTATATATATATATATATTTAATTATCATAAATATCGTATGTATATATGAAATACCTCTCTGTTAATTAACTCTTTGTGAATCTAATTCTCTTAAATTAATTAATTGAATCTTATCCAAAGATTACTTTCCAAATTAATTTGAATTATAAATCGTATCCATAATCAATTATATATTAATCACATTAATATATATTTTCCTCGAATTAATTTGAACAATTCAAATCATCCCTCTTAAATATCCTCTAGTGAGCTAACAAGGGACCTGGTGGACCTGTAGATCAGAAGTTCCAACGATATGAGATTAATTGGCTAAATTCATTAACCAAGTTAATCAATATTCGTTAACTGTGGGTACACTTCACTAACTGCTGCAGCACGCCCTTCTCTAGGCTAAGAGGGGAAAAACAAAAACATTTGAAAACGGAATGAGCTTACGCCCAGTGAGTGACCGAGAAACATAGTAAATTTTCATGCATAATTTCAAAAAATAGTTTTATCTGAAATATAATTTAATGCAGCATAAACAATTTCCAAGATTAATGTATATAAAACTGTTTTAAACTTAAAACAGTAAAATCATTTCTCAAATCAAAAAACTGTATAACTTGTAAAATAATCCCAACACCAACTATTAGTCCAAAGAGAACCCTTTTGCTCAATCTCTGACTTTATTCACCTGTAACCACATTAAGTACTACTGCTCAGATACCTTCTCTTTGTACTTCAGTATCGAGCTACTAGGATACCTTCTCCAACGTACTTCAGTATCCCGTTGGCTTGGTACCTTCTCAAACGTACTTCAGTACCAATAGATACCTTCTTTTTGTACTTTGGTATCTAGCTACTAAGATACCTTCTCCAACGTACTTCAGTATCCTGTTGGCTTGGTACCTTCTCAAATGTACTTCAGTACCAATAGATACCTTCTCCTTGTACTTCAGTATCTAGTTGGGTGGATGCCTTCTCCTTGTACTTCGGCATCGCATTTTACCAAAACTATTTATAAACAACTTTTCTCTTTAAAGTATGTATAGTATAACACATATACAACATGACTTTAAAGATGGTAACGCATGCTGGATAAAATCAATACATATACATATGTAAATAGTTTTTCAACAATATGCATGCGTTCAAATCATAATTCAAACTTGCTTGGAAACCACTTTATAAAGCTAGTAGGCATGAGAATTATTTTTGCAAACATGCTTTCTGTAAAACTTTTGTAATCAAACTAGTTTAAAATGTTTTAGTTCGAAAACATTTTAGCCACTCACCTCGAATTCTTAGGAACTTTTCACTCTAATAGCTCCTCGGGTCCCTTTTTCATCCCTAGAATCCAGATTCAACTTTCAACTTAGATTACTCATAGTTCTGAACCTTATTTGGAAATATTTCCTTCTACAAACTTATTCTAAAATGTCTTAGGAATCTTACCCTAAACTTTCAGCTCATAATTTTTCGTGGTTTGTCCGGAATCTCAAAATCTTCTAGACTGGCTCAGACTGATCCGACAGTCTGACCCTTCTGCTTTCTTCTCAACCTCCAGCCCAGTTCCTTTGAGCTTTTTCCTCCAAAAGCCCTACTCTGAAAACTAGACTTTCAGAGCTTTCAGATGGCTTTAGAATCACTCTAAACGCACGAGTATATTGGAAGATCTTCTCGTCCAAAATTGACACATTCCTCTAAACCCTCACTGCCCTCTACTTTCTCTACAAAATTTATGATTTTTGTGTGATTTGAAAATGAACTTCCAACTCCCTATTTATAGGCATTCAAATTGCTCGTGGGATTGACAGCACCTACTTGGCTATATGGCCAAATGTTTAATCCTCCCTTTATCAACGTAAGTTGACTTCACCTTGGTTCAATGTGTATTTCCCAAACACATCCAACACAATTTCTTAAGGTTTAAGAATTTCTCTTAATCGGATACCTAGATTTTAATTAACATTCGCCCTTACGTCTTCAGGCTTTTTTTGTATTCAAATTAGGGTTTTTAAATGCATAATCCACCCAAACGCGTCCAAATACATCGCCTAGAAGCTTACTCGGTCGTTCAATGCATAGGCGAGGCGTAGGTGTGACGTTCGAATGCAGCACCGGACAAGGCGTGGCTGACGCACGGGCTGGTCTCGCTCTCTCCCACTTTCTCACTCAAAATCTCGCTCTCTCTAACTTTCTAGCTCAAAATCTCGCTCTATCTGTTCTCGCTCTCTCCCACTTTCTCGCTGGTCTTGCTCTCTCTTCAATCTCATTCTCTTCCAGTTTCTCGCTCTTTCTCCAATCTCGCTTTCAATGATCTCGTTGGTCTCGGTCTCAATGATCTCGCTGGTCTCACTCTCAACGATCTCG
Organism: Benincasa hispida; assembly: GCF_027475165.1. Classification (NCBI taxonomy): domain Eukaryota; kingdom Viridiplantae; phylum Streptophyta; class Magnoliopsida; order Cucurbitales; family Cucurbitaceae; genus Benincasa; species Benincasa hispida. Next base: position 58,118,579 of record NC_143489.1, read on the forward strand.
CTCTTAGCTACTGTGAACATTGTTCGTCTCCGTGCAATTTCTACACGATTGTGCCATTAGTCACTTGCCTTCTAGTGCTCTGTGCACAACACGCATTTCACATAAATTTTCCATACTTAGCCAAATTTTCCCAAATTTCCCAAAATCAATGTCCATATTTTTCTTTTCAAATCCTCATTCCTTCTTCACCATTTCACACTAACTTTCTCATCAACCTACTCAACTTAGTTATACAAATTTAAATAGGGACACACAATTAAGTAGAAAATTAAGATAATTTAAATAAGAAAACACACTTAAGTGTAAAATTGGGATTCAGGGTTCACATCTCTTTACTCTCCAAAAGCCTTTTCTCCTCTCCCTCTCCTAATAGCTAGAGAATAATGAGGTTACTCTCGTGGTAGTGCTCGAGATTGTTCAAGAAATCGTTCGTGATCAAAATCGTTGAAGGAGCCATTCATTGGAACTTCGAGAGGATTGTTTGTGAAGCTTGAATCTACAAAAGTAAGAATGGTTCTAATCTTTTCCCAAAGCATGCTAATTTACATGTTTATATTCTGTTTTAGTATAATAAATTTGTTTATGTAAAAATCGAATTGTGGGATGCAAGGCGTTCTCACATAAATGTTTCCGTCGGGGGATCTGATTCCTTCAATGCCATCACCACTATTGGAATGAGAGAATATGGTGTTGGAACATGAACAGACGATCGTAGAACAGGAATAAATGGTGTTGGGATTGGCTGGTGTTCAGCTAATTGTTCGAGTCCATGTTGAGAGACATATGGTGTTATACTTCTGGACTGATAATTGCACTCGAACTCATGTGTATTGACGTGATTTGATGCCTCATTATATCTACCCATGGATCATTTTTATCATCCCCCAAATTAAACTGTTGATGTTTTCATCGAGTGTAGACGTTGTTGGAATATTTTATATCGAATGTGTTGGAAAACCAAAGTTCTGATTTGTTGGAATGGTTGGATTGCTTTAAGGATACATACTATCAGTGTCCACTCCATGAGTACCGTTCAGTGTTATTAATACAAACAACAACATTCGAGCTGCATCACTGCCTTAGAAAAAAAAAAAAAATAGGGCTTTATCATCGGTAATATCAATTGGGGGAGCTGATACCAATAAGTTATAACATCTTATTTCAAACATATTTGGATCGTGAGTGCAGAAGACCCACTAGTTGACTACAAGTTAAATTATTGTTAATCTTTAATCCTTTCATGGCATCTCCAACATAGTTGCTTTCAGTCTAGTCCCACAACCCACCATAACACACAAATAGGCAAAGTAGCATCTTTGATCCTGTAATAGGCCAATTAGGGACAATTGGGTTTCGATTGCATTTGAAATTACAATAAAAGATATGTGATCACATACCATGTGGCTAGCGATTGCGTACTGTTGGATCATCAGTCGCGTACAAATTATGCATAGCGATCACATGTCGTGTGGTTAGCAATCGCTTTCCATTTTTTGGAAAGCATTCTTCGGAACCACATGTAAGTGATCTCTATTCACTAGTACATGATCGTTGGCCTCTTTCAATGTAAACTAAACTTACCCTCTCTTCGTTTCTTCGAAGTTGAAAGCAAATTACTGTGAGATTGATCGAATGAAAGTGAGAGCGTCCAACAAGTAAGAGTGTTTCACTGAAAGTGATGGAAGTGAAACTAAAAGTAACCTTCCCTACTTGTCCATACTTGATATCAATACCATTAAATGTTGATGGTACAATGTTGATAAGAAAATAAATGTGACAAAAAATGGAATGGAATATTGGTGTTTCATTGAATGAAATGGTGTGGTTGTTGAAGGGGAAGTCAAGGAGAAAATATGAGAAGTGAAAGCATTTAATTTTAAGGGAAAAATGGGTATTACACGTCTAAAACGGGTTTAGAAAACATAATTTCAAAAAAAGAGGTAAATCACATAGAACTTTTTAGATTTTGGGTCATTTTGGACAACTTTCCCCTCTTTTTTTGTTGACTCTAGGTCTAATCATGTGATTAAGGACAGTTTTTGTATAATAGGTAGTTTTAGTTTGAATTGACCACATTTCACACGTTTTTTTCTCCTTTTTGGAGTGCTAATCAAGTGGAAGTGCAACAAAAATTAAAAAAATCGAAAAATCAAACTAATCCAAACCGATCAAATAGTTTGGTTTAGTTTGATTTTTAGTATAAAATAGACATCTTGATTTGTATTTGGAGAAAGCCAAAAAGTATTGGTTCGAATCAACTTTTTATTAGAAAAACCAATCAAAACAAAACCGATACAATGATATATATATCTTAAATAATTGATATACCTTTAAAAATAAACTATCTTTTAGTATTTTAATTACTATTGTGTATGTATATTTGTTATTTAGAAAAATTATTATGGAGCTTGTATATTTTTTATTTAGAAAAGTACCAAGAAAAAAATATCAAATTTCTGAAAAAATAAATAGACCCAATTTTAATTTTAAATCAGCAAAAATGACCCATTCAAAACAAAGTGGTAACAAAAATGAAAATTAGAAGAAAAAAAGAAAATGTCAAAAATCAAGAACCAAACAGATAATAAATCAATCCAAATAAAACTAATCCAATAGTTTTGTTCTTTATTAGATATTGGTTTGGATCTCTTTTTTATTAAACTGATTGGTTTGGTTAGCTCTTGGTTGGTCTCAAAACTGAACCATTTACCACCCCTATAATCAAGTTTACTACTCTCTTTGCTTTTGGTTTTCATTTTTTTTGGTTGGTTGGTTTTAACTGTAAAACTTTTTTATTTTTAGTAAAAGTGTACTACTTCAAGAACTAATTAAAATTATAGCAAATTACAACATACAGTATAATTTAATGTTGAATTACATAAATGGCCACTTTTTGAAAAAAAAATAATACTTAAGCAAGTTAAATTTGATAATCAAACATTGCAAATAAAATAGACTAATTTATACAATATGACAGATGTCTATTCAACTCAATTTTTGCTCATAGGTTTCCTACGACAAGACCCCCATGAGTAGGCCCGAGCACATACAATATCAAGAGGAGGCATAGAGGAGAGTGCATCCGAAAAGATAAGTTATTGCCTCGGGGTTTGGGTTGACTAGCCAAGTCGGTGAGTATATACCAATCGAGAAATAACCAAGTTGGATTCGGACGGCCAACCTACAACCCCGAAAACCAAAAAATGTTTCTGACACTACTACAGTCACACGTAGTCGTACACTTGTGTCGAATAGCCTCACTTTACCACCCAAAAGGGGAAAGTAAGTAATCTCCAAAAACGAAAGAGTAACCTCCAAAAAAGAGACCCGATCTTACTTCTTTTATGCTTATTGCTTAGCTAAATTAGTCACTTCTGGTACTAACTTAGACATCAAATAAGATCCACTAACAACTCCTAATAAGTAAATATATATATATATAAATATGTAGGAATATCAGTTATAATATCTAATGGAAGTAAAAGATCCGAAATAAAATTGAAGCTTCCAAAGCATTAAAGAAATGCTTCACATTTTACATAGGGTCAAAATGAAATTCAAATTCAACTAATGCAACTAAACTCAAATGAAGCTTATTTATGACCTATGTTGAACTCAAATTTAACCCAATTATAATATCATTTCGCGACAATATTTAACTTATTTAGCATATAGAGCTTAATAGAAGAATTGCCTATTTCCAAGGTAAGCTGTTTTCATTTCACTTGGTAAAGAGTTGCAATTACAATGTCTAATTAAAAGTGTTATATAAAACACTCGAAAAAGGTGAAATGAACGACCATTTTCAAGCTAAGGTTTTGCATTTGGTAAAGACCGAGGCCCATTACATAATTATTTAGATTCTTTGCAATAACCATATTTTTTTTTCTTTCTTTTTTTTCGTTATAAACTTTCTTATGTTCAGTTATTCACTTTTTACTCATGCTTTTAAAAACCAAACCCAAATTCAGGGAACCAAAAAACCAAGAAAAACATACCAAATTCAGAGAACTAGAAAACAATAAAAATAAAAATAATGAGGCCGTCTAATAAATAATTGACTCAGTACTAGCTAGTTTTTGTACAGTTTTTACTCTCGGATTTAAAAAATTATTCTGCGTGGCATCAAAGTGAACTTTTTCAATGTTAAAATATTCTTTAAGATGTAAAAGAAATTTCAAAACAAATCCACGCATTGTTTACCATTATATAAAATATAGAATTCATGACTTCAAAAATAATTTTAGAAAATTGGTAATACACTGAACTTTTGCAAAACTGAATACCAAACTACGCAGCCAAGTCTACATTTCGATTAAACAAGCGGAATAAAATTTTAAAAGGTAACACGAGATTCAAAAAACTACAGCCTCCATCGTACTAATCAGATATCAAGCACAGAAAAATGGGCAAAAACTAGGAACAAAAGCTGATCAACATCCATGTTTCTCGTAAAAATATAACAAAACTAAGCGAGCAAGAAGTTGACTCTGATTTTCACTTGAGAGGAATGAACCTTGAAGAGTGGGTAGCACCAATACCGGGCCTACCGTGCTTGACAGGCTTGTATGAAATGGAGAACTCTGCTAGGTAATGGCCGATCATCTCTGGCTTGATTTCAACTTGGTTGAAGGTTTTCCCATTGTAAACACCAATAATGCTTCCGATCATCTCTGGCACAATGATCATATTCCGAAGGTGAGTTCGGACAGGCTCTGGCTTCTCACCAGGAGGTGCTTCCCTTTTCTATACATTAAAAAAAAAACGAATGAGATGAGAAATAAGAAAATAACTGAACTGTTCGGTTCTGAGGTAGGAAGAAGAGAAATCCAAAAGGGAAGACAAGTTCACAAACACTTCAACGGTGTGGAAAAATATCGAGAACAAGATGCAAAAGGGAAAAGTAAATATCAATAGGTACAAAGTGATGAATTTCGGAGATTCACAGCACATTTACCTTCAAATCAACAACTGGATGATGATTTTAAGTTCCAAATTAGGAGTATAATGATGAATTTGAGATATTAAAGACACATTAAATTCCAAATCTACAACTGGGGGATGATCTTGAGTTCTCATGATAGGATATGGGAAATCCAATAGCAAAAACAAAGCAAATTCTAGAAATAACACGAGCATGATAACAAGATTCTCAGACTCATGGTACACTAACTGACAAAATCCACCAGAGTAAGTTCCCATGTCAGATTATGAGAAATGAGAAATCCAATAGCAAAAACGAGGGAGACCATTCAAGTAGCAACGGAAGTTGGTGAAACATGTTAGCTTTCAAGTTAGACCCAAGTTAATACTGAAGAAGACCACAATAAATCAGTACGACAGCAGAGCTGTTCTCAAAGAAAAGGAGATAGAATCCATTCATTTGTTTTGAAATTGATACCAAACTACTAATTATCTTCTTAACCTAAGCTAATCCAATGGTATATAATTTCCTATAATAACTTTGAAGCAACACATAAGTATGAGAGCATGACTCTAATTAGAAGATTTAGGTTAATAGCTCATGGAAAATAGAAATTCCCAAAATTTTAGTTTATTGCTATTCGCTTAAAGACTAAAGCAAATCGCAATGAGGCTCGAGTATAGAAGTTAATAACAGCAAATAAAAGGATTGAATTTAAAATCTAAACTTATTCTTGGAAATTTCATATAATAGAACTATATACCAAATATATCAAGCCCTAATTATATAAATTTTCTTTCGACCTATCCACTCATCAAGAAAACTGAAGAAATACTTAATCTAAACCATACCAAGATTAAGACGACATCATCGCCAGTGAGAATAAAGAAAGCAATACAAAGTTGTTAAAACATTCACAGATTGAATTGACAGAAAGGATTTAAAAGATACTTACCGCTTTGCGGAGCTTCTTGATAAGGGCCATTGGCTTCCTTGTCAAACCCCTACGAAACCTATACAAAAATCATAGAAAATAATGTAAACAAAGTAAGATAAGAATCGAATCAACTCAAAATCATTTCAGGATACATTGGATTGTAGCAACCTTCTGCGTGCACGGGCAGTGAAGAGCTTGACGAGTTCATCAGTGGACATGTCGAGCAGAGCATCCAAATCGACACCACGGAAGCTAAACTTTTTGAATGTCCTCTTCTTTGGCTGTTGTCCAGCCACTGGAACATCGGCTTCCACATCCGCCTGAAGGAGACCGAGACAGCACCATTGAAGAAACTGGAAGAAAGGAACGACAAATCGAAGAGAAGAAAGAGTTGAAAAACTTACCATGGTTAACGCCTTCGGATCTCCGGGATGAGAAGGTAGACCTAATCGGCGCGAGGATGCTTCAAAATCTGCAAGGTTTTAGCCCTCGTTTTTCAGCGATGTATATATATTGGTTGCAATCAGCAACTTCAATGGCCGAAACCCTAGGCTGAGTAGAACCAGTTTTGATAATACGGGCTTCAGACTTGGGCCTACATGAAGCCCATTATAGGCCCAATATTGTAAATATAATTCGAAAAATATTTACAAATATACTATTTTCTTTTTCTAAAAGAATCTACATGTCTATATATATATATATATACAAATGTCTAGCCTATTTTTAAATAAATTATTTGGTGTTTTAAAATTGAGGAGCACAACGGAAACATGATATGGAGAAAATATAATATAATAATAATAATAAAATATAATTTAAAATAAAATAACTTAAATTATAAAATTGGATAATAGAAAATTTAGTGGAATTTGAAGTGGATTTCTTACTAAGAGGTGTGTTCTTTTAAAATCCACCAAATGCCACTATTTATAGGTAAAGTGGCAAGTAGGATGTAGACTTACATAGACACCAAATATGAATAATTACAAGGCACATGAACAACCTAAAGGGTGACACATGACTTTTGGGACACTAAGTAATGAACATCTATTTATTATTATAATATTCATAATACTCCCCTTTAGATGCCCATATATATAAGAAATATGTCTCATTAAAACCTTACTAAGAAAAATCCAATGGAAAAAAACCCTAGTGAAGGAAAAATAGTACATATTCCATATAATATATACTCTTAAAAGAATACAATATATTTACTCTCCTTCATGAAAACATCACTTAACATCTCTAAGTTGCCATATTCCAATGTTGTGCACAAATTTTTCAAAAGTTGCGGTTGATAATGCCTTTGTAAATAAGTCTACTAGATTATCCTTCAAACAAATTTATTGTCGCCAGTTTCTTCAAGATCATGAGTGTAGAAAAGCTTCGGTGAAATATGATTTGTTCTATCTCCTTTACACTACTACAAAATGGACATTACCTGACACTTGTAGATTTTATTACTTGACGTTTCTTTGGAAAAAAAAAAAGTAAAGTAATGTGATTTTAGACAAGAAAATGTCAAGTAAAAGGGTTAAAAATGCGGAGATTGACGAAATATTTTAGATATTTTCATATGAACCTTTACTTGACACGGTTTTTATGTCAAGTAATATAAGGTCTTGCTTGACACGTTTTTTGCGTCAAGTATAAGAAGCTCTTACATGACATATTTTCGTATCAAGTAAAATATAAAAATAATATTTTTTAATCTTTGTTTTTTGTTTCCCTCCCTCCCCATTTTTATTTCCCTCTCAAATTTGGTTTTCTTCTTACCAAAATTATCAAATAAATTATTATTTTAAACAAGTAAAAGGGTTAAATGTCCTAATAAAAAAAACCCTCCACTCTCCGAAACCCTCTTTTCGCAGGAAAAGTTGGGTTGTCGAATTAATTTAATTTTTAAGTTAATGTTGAAAATTGAGATTCTATTGGAAAAATTGTTTTTATTTTGAGATTCGGATTTTGAAGAGGAAAAAGGAAAATATTATGTGTGTGTCAAAGGAAAGAAAAAACTATAATGAAATAAAATAAAATAAAGTTTTATCATTATTTATTTTATTAAATATTTTATTCTCTTCCCTTTTCATTTATGTCTTCTTTTTCTTTTCCTTTTTTTTAAAAAAATCAAATTATCTCACCATCACTTGCTCTTTCTCTCGTGACCCCCTCCTCTAAAACCCTCTTACTCGTTGGCAAACCCTAGCCCTTCGCCAATCGTTGCTCGCCTTCGCCAGCCTCTCACCAGTCGCCACACGCCTCTAGCCCGCCTCCAGCCACCGCGAGCCTTGACGTCTCCAGCCGTTCGCGCGCCAAAGTCACCGCTCACCTCCTTCACGAAGTCGTTTGCCGCTCCCAAGCCACCTGCGTCCAGGAAACGCCGCATTCGAGCCGCCTCGCCTCTCCCACATCCGCGCCACTGAGTCTGACGTCTTCCGTCGTTCGCCAAGCCGCACCGTCAGCCACACATTCCACACTGCTCACTTTCGACACAGCCGAACACCACCGCTCGACTCTCGCAGTAAATTTTGAGGTTGTGGTAAGATTTGGCTTGTTGGGCTAAATTTTTGGCTTAGATCTTGAAAGACTCACCTTGATTTGGGTTTAACTTTGTGTTCCTTTTGGTATTGAAAGGTTTAAGTGGAGGTTTTTTAGGGAAGTAGCGGCTGTTCTGTGATGTTGTTTCTTCTTCGACGACTTTTAGGTTAGCGATGTGAATTTGTGAGATGGAATCTGGGTTGGAAGTGCCATGGTAAATAATAATATTAAAGTGTATGATATTAGGTCAATTCTTGATTGCATTCAGGGCGAAATGTTTAAAACCATAGCTCTCAAGAATATATAAAACCACAGCTCTCAAGTAGATCAAAAAACCATAAACGGATTCAAGAAGAACATAATCGAAATTTCATATCTTCGTTACGAGAAAAGGTAAAACATTAAATATACTATTTAACACAACCTTTTGTCACTTATATTTTAATTATGTAAGCTTTTGGTTCCCAGGTTGGAAATGAACTTGAAGTGGGAGATGTGGAGGTGTTAGTGGATTGCCCATGGTCCCCATCCAATTGTGACTACATACAATAGCTATGTTATTAATGGATGTCACTATCACACAAAGTCATATGACAAAAATAAAAGTGTACAAAATAACCTTTTGTCACTTATATTTTAATTATGTAACCTTTTGGTTCCCATGTTGGAAATGAACTCGTAAGTGCGTTAAGGAGTTGGAAGATCAAATTCAAAGCATCCCAAGATCTGAGCATGGTAGTTGCTCCAAGAATAAAATCCGAAAGATTAAGAGAAGAAGATGAAGGAGATGCATTAGGGTTACAACTATTAGTTATGATAATTTTTAACTTGTTTAATTTATGCTGTTATATTTATATCATAGGAGAAGGAAGTTGTTAGTACATCGAAGGAGATGGAAGCTATTATTGTACAATCGATCTTGAAGGTGAATTGTATTATGAGGTAAATTTATGAGGTAAATTTATTATTAGTTACTTATAAAATTATAACTTGGTGGTTTTAGGAGAAAATTTCAGAGAATGGGGAAAGAATGAGGAAGTGATTGCTATTAGTGTACCACCGATCTTAAACGTGAATTGTATAAATCCCATGTTCTTCTATCTTATTTAGGAATGAACATTTTACTCATGTTCTATCTTCATTGTGCTAGGAAAAAGCTTCAAAGACGATGCCGAAAGAGAATGAAGTTACTAGTGCACCATCCAATTTATCAATATCCTTGAAGTCTATTCTTAGGTATGCTGAAAAGGTAATAGTTGATGGGATAAGTATTTCCTTCCCTACCTGTTGAGCTCTTTGGTTTTGGCCGAAAGAGTTATGTTCTACGAAAAGATGTGATTGAGTTTTGTAGCATGCAAAAAATGAAGACTTTATCAATGGTGGCTTATATCGCGTAAGTAAATGTTATTTGTTTATGATATATTATCACTTTATTAACTAGTAGTAAGTTAATGTGTTCGATCTATTATTGTAGGTACCTACACTCGTTCATTGTTGATTCAAATAAAGGGTCGAAGTATATTTTTGTAGATCCATCTCTTATATTCGCGGGCCAAAATACTCGAGAAGTTAGAGCTTGGAACCTTTATAGTAGATTAATGGCTTCTGAGCACGGTCAATTAGTTATTGCTCCTTATAATCCCGGGTAAGTATAATTAGTTATACTCATGTTCAGAACCATATACTTGTGTTCTACCTTTTCCTGTTTTGTTCCAATGTAGAATTGTGTTGAGATCATTGTACTTGAAATCTTTTTGTACTTTGTTCTACCTTAATGTAATGAGCTACATTCATGTTCCATACTAATTAGTTGTGTATTTTATTTAGTGATCATTGGTCGTTAATTGTTATCAATATGTACGATGACGTGGTGTACTATCTTGACTCATTGAGAACAAGTTCACGAGAAGATATCAAATACATAACAAGTATGTAAGCTAACTTTGCTCGAGTTTTTTTTTGGGTGTAAAGTTTATTTCATTCTGAATATTATACTATACTCTTTGACGAATATAGGGCAATGACCATTTTCCAGTCTAAAAAAAAAATTGCAAAGGACTCGAAAAACCACATTCTGGAAAATGGTAAAGGTAAATATAAGAGCATTGAAAAAATTAATAGAATGATGTTTATTTATTTAATGCATCTGTATGATATGTGTATTAATTATTGGCTTTGTATTGTAGTGTCCTTTACAAGTGGGAACTGTCGAATGCGGGTATTACGTTATGAGATATATGCGAGAAATTGTGACTAAAGAGAAGAATATTATAACAGATGTGGTATGTCTTTAAACTACTTATATATATTGTAACATTATAAATAGTGTAAATAGTAAATAAATATATATATCTCACTTTCTATGTTTTATAAATTGATACGAGGTGCTCATACTCGCAACTTGAATTGGATGAAGTACGTGTGGAATAGGTTGAATATTTAGGTTGCTATATCTGATGGACTTCCTATAAATTGTGTATGTGGCTACATGGGAATGCCCAAAACTTTTTTTATATAAATGTTTTGTTCAGCCATTATAGGTTATACTTCAAAGAAATGTGTGGTGGAGGATAGAATTTTTAGTCTTGTGATTTTTGGAATACATAGCACATATAGATTGGTCTTACAATTGTGGAATTATCATATATTGGGGTGGGTTGATAGAGTAATATAAATTTTTGGAATTATCATACTGTTGTACAATTCGTCTTGTAAATTTTGGAACCGTTCATGTAGACATGAGTAATAGAAGAATGGAATTGTTTATTTTAGTATTCTCAATTGTTATGTTGGATGTATTAGACTGATATGTAGGCCTGAAATATATGTGCAACTGTTTAGTTGATGGAATTATCTTACTGGAACAAATGTAATGCAGAAAATGAGAAATGGAAATTAAATTTGAAAAAAAAAAACATAGATGACATTGGAAATGTGTCGCGAATTAGATTACTTGACCATTATTTCGTGTCAAGATAAAAATATATTTGACAAATAAAAAATGTCAAGAGTAATCACAATAATAAGTGTCAAGAATTAATACACTTGACATGTCATTAGTATCAAGTGTATTATATTTCTTGACACAAAAATTGTGTTAAGAATTATTTCTCTTGATGTTTTTACAGTATCAAGTTATGACATTATACTTGACAGTTGAATAGACGACGCTTTTATTAGCGTCAAGTATACCCTCTACTTGACATTGGAAAAACGTCAAGTAATCTAATTTCTATAGTAGTGTTAATATATCCTCCTTTTATTTGGGCTATGCAAGCTGTGTTGTCTTCGTATAATATTGTTGGAAGATTTTTATTAGAAGACAAGCCATAAGTTTCACGAATGTGCTAAGTCATTGACTTTAGTCATATACATTCTCGACCATTATTTGAGGAAGTGGTATTATAGTCTACTTCATCGATCGCCATGATATAACAGTTCCTCTACATGTGAACAGATAACCTATTTGAGATCTAACTTTGTTGTGTGGATCAGATAAATATCCAGAATCGGCATAACCAACTAGATCAAAATTTGATTTATTTGAATAAAACAAACCCATATAGATTGTTCCTCGGAGATAATGGAGTATATACTTAATTCCCTTCCAATATCTTTTTGTTGCAAAAAAACTATATCTTGCTAATAAATTTACTGAAAATGCAATATCTAGTCTTGTATGATTAGCAAGATACATAAGTGCACCAATTGCACTAAGATATGGTACTCAGGACCAAGAAGTTTTTCATTATCTTTTCGATATCGAAACATATCTTTCTTTATATCCAATGAATGGACTTTCATTGGAATATTTAATGGATGTGTTTTGTCCATATAAAATCTTTTCAAAATTTTTCCTGTATAAGTTGACCGATGAATAAATATTCCATCTAATAAATGCTCAATTTGCAAATCAAGGCAAAATTTTGTTTTTTCGAGATCTTTTATCTCAAATTTTTTCTTAAGATATTCTATTGCCTTTGAAAGCTCTTCAGGAGTTCTAATTATATTCAGGTTATCAACATATACAGTTATAATAGCAAATCCTGATTGTGATTTATTTATAAAAACACACGGACATATTGGATTATTTTGAATTTCTTCTTTCAATAAATATCCACTCAGGCGATTGTACCACATAGATACTGACTGTTCCAATCCATATAATGATCTCTATAATTTTATTGAATACCATTCTCGAAAATTTGATGTATGTGTTTCAGGTACCTTAAATCATTTTATGATTCTCATATAAATATCATTATTAAGAGATTTATATAAATATGCTTGATTACATCCATAAAATGCATATCCAAACTTTTATACACAGTAAAACTAATTAAATATCTTAATATACTTGCATTCACCATCGGAGAATATGTCTCCTCAAAATCAATACCAGGTCTTTGTGAAAAACCTTGTGGAGCTAATCTTTCTTTATATCTTGTGACCTCATTATTTTCATTTCTTTTCCTCACAAATACTCATTTGTATCCTATAGGTTTAACACCTTTTGGTCCAAAAATAAAAAATCTAACGTTTTGAAAGTGAGTTTAATTTTGCCTCGATTGCTTCTTTCCACTGAAGCCAATATTTTCTATGTCGACATTATTGAACAAATTTTATTTCAGAATCCTCATTTTTAGATATAATATCAAGAGAAATATTATATGCAAAAATGTTGTCAATAATTACACTAGTTCGATTCAATCTTTTTCCTGTCATGACATAGTATATTGAAATCTCATTATTATCTTTAGGTATTTCACCTTCATCATTAGTCACGTCGAAGATTTCTACATGGGTATTTACATCTTTAACCAAGTTTTTTTCATTATTAATTATTTTTCGTTTTCAAGGATTTTTATCTTTGGAACCCACTAGTCTACCACACTTCTAGCGTGTTCCAGACTCATTAGCGACAAGTTGTGTTGAGATATCAATTTTTTATGCAACATTTGTAGCTGGTATGTGTGACTTAGTTACTTTCTTTGCATCTATAAGTACATCTGGTAATTGATTTGCTATATTTTACAAATGAATTATTTTCTGAACTTCAAGTTCACATTGATCTATACGGGGATCTAAATGAGACAATAATGATGCATTCCATGTAATTTATTTTTCCAATTTCTTAATTTCTCCCCCTAATGTTGAAAAATTTGTCTCATTAAAACGAAAATCAACAAATTGGCAGTAAATATATCACTTGTCAGGGATCCAAGATATATTTAATAATTGATGGGGCATTATATCCAACATATATTTCTAACCTCTTTTGAGGACCAATCTTAGTGTGCTGTGTTGGAGCAATTGGAACATATACTACACGCCAAAAAATTTTCAGATGGGAAATATTTGGCTCATGACTATTAGTTAATTGTAATGACGAGTACTTATGATAAGCTACTGGCCTAATGCGTACAAGTGACGATGCATGCAAAATAGCATGTCCTTATATAGATGAAGGAAGCTTAGCTCTTATAAGTAATGGTCTTTCAATTAATTGCAAACGTTTTATAAATGTTTCTGCTAAACTATTTTGTGTATGAACATGAGCTACAGGATGCTTAACACTTATCCCAATTGACATACAATAATTATAAAAAACTTGGGATGTAAATTCATCAGCATTATCAAGACGAATGGTCTTAATTGTATAATTAAGAAATTGTGCTCTTAACTTAATTATTTGAGCAAGTAATCTTGCAAATGCAAGATTTCGACTTGATAATAAGTATTCGTGTGATCATCAACTGGATATATCTATTAGCACCATAAAATATCTGAATGGTCTACTTGGTGGGTTAATAGGTCCACATATATGACTATGAATTCGTTTTAAAAATGCAGGTGATTCAGTCCCCACTTTAGTTGGTGATGGTCTAATTATCAATTTTCTTCGAAAGTAAGCATCACATGATAATTCATTAGATTGAAGAATCTTCTAGCTCTTCAATGGATGTCCATTTAAATTCTTAATAATTCTTCTCATCATTATAGATCCTAGGTGATCCGATCAGTCATGCTAAATTGTAAATATGTTTGGTTTCATAACTTCAGGCTCATTGTTGCATATGTTTCAATTACTCATATATGAGTATAATATAATCCAGAAGATAAAGTAAGTAACTCTTCCAATATATGTTTTTCATTTGAGATAGTGGATATGATATATAGATATTCCACATTATTATTCTTACTATCAGTCTCAATATGATAACCATTGCAACATATATCTTTAAAACTTAGACGATTTCTCTTTGATTGACTAGAGAAAAATGCATTGTCTATTATAAATTTTGTTCCTCTAGGCAAAATAATATTTGCTTTTCTAAAACCTTCAATCAGATTTGCAGAACCTGATATCGTATTGATTTTTACTTCTAACATTATCAGTTTGAAAAAATATTTTTTACTTGTAAGTATTGTATATGTAGTTGCACTGTTTGCCAGACATAGATCTTCTTCACTTATTTTTGAGTCACCCAACATATGAAAATGATCCAAGTTTCTTCATTAAAAAATAATTACAATAAGAAAAACAACACTTAAAATATGCAAAAGTTACTTAAAAAAAAACACAAAAATAGTTAAAAGAAAACAACAACGTTAAGTCTAGATATTCTCAAAGTCAAAATAAACACTTGATGTTCCACCAACTGTGTCAATCTTCTCTTAAGGAGATTCAAAGAAGTCGGCCACATCCAAAATTTTCATATGGGATAGGTCAAATATATCATTATCCTATTATGCAAAATTTGCTTCTACATTTTTCTCTTTTTCCTTCAGTGAGGCTTAATAGAGGTCAACTAAGTGTTTTGACGTATGACAGGTATATGACCAATGCCCAGTCGTTCCGCATCAGAAGCATTTATTTTCAACATTTTTTGAACTCTTATCTTGTTGATCTTTTCCTTTGAGATCATCATTTTGCATGGTTCTTTTGAAATTTAAATGATTAGAGCGACCACCACGAAAATAATAATTATTTCTTCCTTTATTACGATCATGATCTTGACCATGACTATGACCTCAACCTCGATTACGATTATTGACATTCACAATATTTACTCCAGGGAATGGTGTCGTTCCGGTTGGTTGAGATTCATGATTTTCATCAATAACTCGTTATTTGATTTGGTTACGAGAAGACATGAAATTAATTCAGAATACTTTTAAAACCTTTCTCTCGATATTGCTGCTGTGGGAGCATATTCGAGACATGAAATGTAGAAAATGTCTTCTCTAACACATCAATATCAATAATTTTTTCTCTGCATAATAACCATTTTGAACTGATTTTAAATAATGTGAACTTGTAATCACTTACTGATTTGAAATCTTGTAGCCTCAAGTGCATCCACTCATAACGAGCTTTAGGAAGAATAACTGTTTTTTATGATCATACCTCTCTTTTAATTTTTTCCACAAGATACAGGGATCTTTTATTGTAAGATACTCTATTTTCAATCCCTCATGGAGATGATGGTGAAGGAAAATCATAGTTTTTGCTTTATCTTGACTGGATGTCGTATTTCCTTCTTTAATAGTCTCCCCAAGATTCATAACATTCACGTAGATTTCGGCATCAAGTACTCATGACAAATAATTATTGCCATTAATATCAAGGGTGACAAATTCTAATTTGTGAGATTTATCATGGCAGCAATATCATAAAATATTGTACTTATGCTAGAAATTTAATAGATATTGAATATGCAAAATAACATTAAATTTATTAATTATAACGAAGAGGAAAAAATCGACATACAGTTAGAACCTACCTTTTGTGGGGAAAACGATAGGAGGTTGTGCTGATAACGTGTTGCGAAATTGAGGAGCATAACGAGAGCACAATATGGAGAAAATATAATATAATAATAATAAAAAATATAATTTAAAATAAAAAAACTAAAATCATGAAATAACTAAGATTATAAAATTGGATAATAGAAAATTTAGTGGAATTTGAAGTGGATTTCTTATTAATGAGTGTGTTATTTTAAGATCCACCAAAAGACACTATTTATAGAGAAAGTGGAAAATAGGATGTGGACTTATCTGGACAGTACCAAACATGAATAATTACAAGGTACGTGAACAACATAAAGGGTGACACATAGATTTTGGTACACTAAGCAATGAACATCTATTTATTATTATAATATTCATAATATTTGGTAATATTTATATAAATATATTTCTTGTAAAGAATTTTAGTATAAAAATACCTTTACATATCTCTTGATAATTTAAATATAAATTTAATAACTTATTTTACAATTGAGTTTATATTACATTTATATTTTTATTAAAAAATAATTTATATTGATTTGATATTTTATAAAAGAAATAGTCTAATTATTAGTTTTAATTTTCATTGAAATAATTTAAAATTTTTAAAAGAAGACAATTAACTCATTGATGTGCCAAAATGAGATTAGGTCAACGTAATTGATATGATTTTTCTCTCTAGAGGTAAAAGACTTGATTATTATCTCTATTATTCTCGTAATAAAAAAACATTTATTCATTGTGTTTTTAGTGGATTATATTTATATAATTATCCAATGGAGAAATTTTTGTTAGAAATATTATCAGGTTGTGATTTAAAAAAAAAAATTGAATGACTATATAAAAAGTAAGATTGAGAACAAATTGAGAGATACATTATGTAATTTAATTAGAGATTTCTTTTTATATGTCAAGGAATTATATAATTAAATTACATAATGTATCTCTCAATTTGTTCTCAATTAGAGATATCTATAATTAAAAAAATTGAATGACTATATAAAAAGTAAGATTGAGAACAAATTGAGAGATACATTATGTAATTTAATTAGAGATTTCTTTTTATATGTCAAGGAATTATATAATTAAATTACATAATGTATCTCTCAATTTGTTCTCAATTAGAGATATCTATAATTAAAAAAATTGAATGACTATATAAAAAGTAAGATTGAGAACAAATTGAGAGATACATTATGTAATTTAATTAGAGATTTCTTTTTATATGTCAAGGAATTATATAATTAAATTACATAATGTATCTCTCAATTTGTTCTCAATTAGAGATATCTATAATTAAAAAAATTGAATGACTATATAAAAAGTAAGATTGAGAACAAATTGAGAGATACATTATGTAATTTAATTAGAGATTTCTTTTTAGTCCTAGTTTTTTTTCCCAACCTTCTAGATTTAACAAGTCCATGAACACCCTTGATTACGAGACGGGAAAAATAGTATAGATGATCCAAAATAAATGGCACAAATGAAAAATGAATACTCTTTTGAAAATCAATGAATTTTGGGTTTTTCTTATGTCATCATTGTGTGAAATTACCACTTTAACCTTAAATGCATTTATTTGGTTTGCAACATTTTTTTCTTTTTTCGGTTTTTTTTAATTTCTTCTTCTTTCTTTTCCTTTTTTTCTGCGATTCCCTTTTTTTTCCTTTGTGTTTTCCTGTATTCCTTCTTTTGTTTCTTTGTTTTACATTTTTTTTTACTTTTGTTCTTTTTTTTCTGCATTTTTTCTATATTTTTTTTTTTTTGTGTTTCTTCTTCTTCTTTTTTTGCATTTTTTTTCATCGAATATCAAACATAGAGTACAAAGCATTAGAGCATCGAATATCAAACGAATTTCTAAATCGAGCATAGAGTGTCAATGATCGAGGATCGGGTAACATATAACTAATATATAGTATAAACCATATAACATAGAGCATAGGGCATACAACATTAAACATCGAGCATCAAATATTGAGTATTGAGGATCGAAGATCAAGGATCGAGTAGTATGTAGCTAGTATATAGCATAGAACATCAAGTATCGAGCATCGAGCATCGAGCATTAAGTATCAAAGATCGAGGATCAAAAAAACTTATGAATCACAACATATGGATAATTTTCAAGGTCGAATGGATAAATTCACGAAGTATTGTTGCAAGCATAAGACCACTTTTCATTAAATTTTAAAAGGGTATCCATTTTCTATTTGACCTCTCAAAAGGGGTCATCTGTACCAAAAAAAAAAAAAAAAAAAACCTTACGAGATGTTATTACTTGTTTTTTACAACCTCTATGAAAAATTCTACAGATACTGTTAGCTCACAAATACAGCGGTAAAATGGTACTTGATTCAGCATTTTTAATCTCCCTCGGCTACTTCTCTACCACACTAAAATTGGAATTGGTCTCCGGTGCATACAACGATGCTCCTACGTCGATGGTGAATTGTGACCAACGACAGCTCCAACCACAACATCTAATGGATCTTGCTGCAACGACTTCAAGAATGATTAGAAGGCTAACATCGTTGCCTCTACCATGCCTTCAAGAACAACGATTGATTGGGTGTTTTCCTCATTGTCAATACGATTCTTTCCCTTAGCTATTGTCTTAATTTTCTAACAACAATATTGCAAAGTCCCCAATCCTACTGCTCCTAAACGTAAACTCAAGCCTAAAATTATTTTGTTTAATGTATGCTCCAAAAGAACCCTAAATATCTGAATCGATCTGTTTGAGTGAAATATTGTTCTTTTTGTTTTGCAGTTTGTTTCTCCTATTTGTTCTTCTAATGCCATTTCTTCTAATTTTCACTTTGTTCTTAGTTTTCTCAAAGCATTAACTTTGGGAACAAAAGCCACAGTCTTTACTTATCAATGAGCAGTCCATGAAGGGTTTGATTAGATATATGCTCAGGCATTTGGTATGCTATCTAGATCTCGACGTCCCTTTGTAGTTCTACAACTTCACTAAATTAGCATAGATAACCATCTTGAGATACATAGTTACAGGATTTAGTGGTAAGGGTCATTGATGGAAAATTCAAGAAAAAGACTAACTTCTACCTCAAAAGGATCTTGAAAGCAGGCGATGGTGATATTGAAATACTCATACAAACACTAATTCAAAAGGTGTGCAAGATCTAATGAATTTTTTCTATCATTCATTTTCCATTCTTTATTTTTTTGGTTAATTCAAGTAGCCTGTGTTTTTCCCTGTTGTTGGAGTTGCTTGTCAATTAGCATGCGATGACAAAAGTAATCCTACTGGTTATTAAGCACTATTATCATATTTTGCAAAATGTGAAGAGTTGTGTGATTGTGTGTATTCCTTTTAACCGCAAACAACTCTTATTAGTGATGGCGTTCTAACTGGAGTTGTTCGTCAATTAGTCATCAAGTATGTCCTAAATTTAGAATTTTTATATTATTGTTTCTATTTTATCTGAATTTTCATTTTTAGAGGGTGTTTGGCCCCCAAGTTAAGTTGGGTTGGGTGGGTAAAAAAACCCACCCACCGTTTAGTTCACCAATTATTAAAGAGGTTTATTACCTCGTTATTTGCATTAACTCACATTTCTCACCTCGTTATTCGCATCAACTATTCCAATTACTCTTCTCCTATAATAATTATCAAGTTAACTCAACTCAACTCTACATGTCAAACGCCCCCTTAATTTCTAAGATGTAGTTCTGTGTACTTTCCGTCTCAGATATGAAGTCCATTTTGGCCTTCATTACATTCCTAATATAAGGTTATAAGGTTAGTGCAAGGGTAAAAAATAGTTCAAATTTATGTTGCTTATTAAGAAAAAGTGGCAAGTCTATCCTAATATAAAGCAACTAATGAAATCTGCCTGATTTGAGGGCAAGTTGGTTTGTTCTGGTAGGGAAGAAATTGATGTAGTAGTTGAGCTGTATCCTATTATAACAGTAAATAATTGGACAAGCAAACTTATAGTTAGCTAATTGAAGTCATAGTAACTAATGCTATTGACTGACCGACATGAAAGAAAAGCTAATTGAAGTTCTAGTAACTAAGGCTTTATTGCTTTTGTGCATGGTATGGATATGTCTTTTGGTGACAGTCATTTTATGGTTTGTTTTATTTCATTTAAAAAACAATCGTGGAAGGACGATTTGTAAGGAGTAAAATCATTTTAGTTTAGGTTTATGAAGTTTAAATTAGTGCAGTAAGTTTAATTATGCAGTATACACTGCAGGAAGTTGCTCTTTTCTTTTGATTGTTAGTTTCCATGTAAGTAACTTATTGGTGAAGGTTGTGTTCTTCCTTTGATATTTTTTTTGTTTGTAGTCATTGCCATAACGGTTGGTTTTAATTTGTTCATCAATTATACCTTGATCTCTTTGTTTGAAAGTATGTTACTTTTTCATTGTGTAACTCAAATTAAATTATTATTCTGGAAGATTATTTTGTTTATTGTTTGTTGAGATTTTTACTTGGGAAACTAGTTTGAAAACCACTTATAAGATATTCCCACCCTACATTACTTGAATTAAATTATTTATATGTTTGTGGAGTATTGTCGTGATTGAAACATCACATTACTAACTATAGACTCTTGAAATTTTATTTTGGTGTAAATTTACTTGATTACATTTAAATGTTTATATAATTGAATTGATTTTACAATTACATTTATAACAATTTCTTACTCATAAAATGCTTTATAAACCATATTCAACTTGATTAAATTTGGCTATCACGGTGAGAATAAGAATGCTAAATCTTTTTATAACCATTCTTATTTAAAAAAAAAAAAACTATTAAAAGTCAATCATTACATTTTTTTATTCCTATGATTTATTAAAAGTAAACCATAACATTAAAATTATGCAATAAAAAGTGACATTTTATATATTTTTTTATAGCATTGAAAAA
Organism: Benincasa hispida; assembly: GCF_027475165.1. Classification (NCBI taxonomy): domain Eukaryota; kingdom Viridiplantae; phylum Streptophyta; class Magnoliopsida; order Cucurbitales; family Cucurbitaceae; genus Benincasa; species Benincasa hispida. The sequence continues at coordinate 58,139,690 of NC_143489.1, forward strand.
TGCTACGCAAAGTTAAGAACTTTCAATAACGTGGGGTACAACAACATGTTCAAAAATGCTATAGCAAGTCTTTTATAGCGTTTTTTATCACCGTAAAAAATGCTATAGAATGCCTTTTATAGCATTTTTTACCAATACTATGAAACTTTCCATAACATTAAATATATGCTATCGAAAGTTAATTTTTTATAGTGTTAAAAAATGGTATGGAAATCCTGAAACTTTCAATAACATGGGCTACGACAATATTTCGAGAACACTATAAAAAGTATATAATAGCCATTTTTTATGCTATCGAATGTGATATTTGTTGTAGAATTGAATTCTTTAATAAAAGCCTATTTAAATTACTTTAGACGTTATCTAGAACTTTTCAGTGCCCAATATGTTATGCAAACATATTTGGTCTATCCAATTTATACACATAAGGGTGTCCATGACCAACTCTAAATTACAACACTTCAATCGAGTTCAGAAAGTTTAAAGGGAGTCGTTACCCATTTACGCTTAAAAAAAGGCTTGAGACTTCTCTAAATTGTGTTCGAACAAGTTCTGATCCGCAGATCTAACCTCTAGAAGCCATGGGTAATCTTATTTGAAGCCATTCGAGTTGTGTGTTCAGATTTGGAGCCAATAAAATCATCGACAAACCCATCTAACTCAAAATGAAGTCGGTATTATTGGTTCGAGTCGTTGAGCGGGAAAACACCCAACTCGCGAGAAGAAGCCATTGGAATAGGGAGAATCATGTGACGCTCAAGCTTGTGGTCATCGAAGAACTGGTCAGAAAGTGTGGGTTTCCGGCTTGGAGTCGCCGAGATCTGTGGTAGCGCTCATCGAAGAACTGGTAGCAGGTGGATGAAAATGCATTGAGAGAGAGATCCACGTTTATTTCTAACTTATCCTCCACCAAAATATTTCAAAATTGAGTAATGAATATGCCAAATATAACCAAATGTGCTATGAAATTGAAATGTAGGTCTTACAAATCCTATCTAAATAAAAGGTAAATAAAAGCACATTTTAGGTGTTTTTCAATAAGTAAGTGTCACAACTTTTTATTTTATTTAGTTATATATATTTTTAGAACTACATGTCAGAACTTAAAATAATAATTGTTCATTTTTATGTCTCTTTAATTTTAGAATGTTTTAATTGCAAATTATATTTAAATACCTACCGTTCTAAAACACCCAAAAATTATTCAATGATGTCACCACAATTGTGGTCGATAAATTTTCACATTTGTATGTATGAGAAAGAAGTACCTCAAATTTATATCTAGTGGTTACTAAGGAACATGAATATTTTTCAATCTACGTGATGTCTCATAATAACCATTAAATGTAGATTGACTATTTTTTTTATAACACCACGACTTTCTGAGATCTCTATCTAGGATCATTACCATCATGTATGCCATTTTCAAAAAATCAAACTAATTGACCATCATGACATAAAATTATTTTTGCTAAATAAATAAAGCATTGCCAAGACAATTTAGTTAAGGTCAAAACATAACCTTTTGGTTGGAACCCCTAAAAACGTTAATGAAATGAAATAATAAATTTTAGACTATAACTCAATAGTTCTCACTAAAACATTCAAAACAAACTTGAATCATGAAAAACTAAGTGAAAACATTGTCTCTAGTTCCATTGTACCATCAAGCACCTGATAGTTTCTTCCCTTACTTGAAAAATATTTTAGAATGCAATGACTATTTAAAATTCTCAATAAATAACCTTACTACCATGGTCAGGCTATGCAATCACATGCGAACATGAACTGAACATTCTTAAACGGGTGGGATCTAAATCATTGCTTATATATATATGTATACTCACTCCATTTCTTTTTCCTTGGATGTGGATCAATTGCATACACATCAATTCGATGTATATTAACTTCATATATATTGAACCTTGAAACTGGGCATGCATCCATTTTATGCCGTTAATAATTGTGGGAAGAAAATGAGAATAAAAATTATCCTGATTTTAATCTTTCATGTAACATAGCATGCACATGAGGTCTCACATAATTTTATATGAATGGATAATGTTGAGCATGATTAATAAATTTCATGGTAAATATATATAAAAAAAGCGTCAAACTCTACATGAGTTCAAGTAATAATTTAATTGGCGAAGCCAAAACTTCTGTTTGGCACATAAGGCACATTCCAGTAAATTAAATCTCACTTACCTCGATATAAATTTTAGCAGTTCAACCCTTTTTTCACTTAAGGATTTTCTTGAACCAAACCATAAGCATGAATAAACATTAGATGCTAGTCCCAAACATAAATTCATTCTTGAAGAACACTTACATGGCAGTTCCATCGACCAAAACCTCCTTCAACCTTCTAACAAGACATTGAACGTAAGTCGATCAAATGATTTAGAATGAGGATCCCAAGTTCCAGCAATTACCATGGAAATAGAAGTGTTTTGGAGCTTCAATACTTACCAAAAAGTGGCTATATCCTTTTCAAATTTGTTGTACAACAATTCACAACACTCCGAAACTCCAATCTAAAATCCAAAATGTTGTGGGTTTCAATAAATTGAAGCCAAAAGTCGATGAGTATTCAAAATAAACCACGAAACCTTTGAAAATACGAAAATATTATCCAAAACCAAGATTCCAGCGAGACGTAACGGCAGAAGGTTGGGCAGTGCAGCGGAGGTAAGACTAACATCTCGATGGCTGCTAGATAGAAATACAGTGAGAGAGGTAGAGAGAGATAAGGAAGAAAGAAAGAGGAGTGGCGACGCGACCTACCGACGAAAGGTGACTTCTGTCCATGGTAGCTGGGCGAGCATTGGGCAGAACGTGCGACAGTTGTAGTCTAGCAGACAGTGAAGGGTTGGGCCTTACGTGATGGGGGTGTGCGTGAAGGAGTTGGAATGCGTGACTGATAGAGAAAAAAAACTATGGGAGAAAAAAGAAATTAGGGGGTGTATGGGCGTTCGGGGTATAGGCATGACTTTGGGTAATATGATTTTTTTTCCCTTTTTTTTTCAGTGCTCGTTTTATGAACTTATAACCTCTAGTATATTTTGGATCAATCTTTAACATAATTTTGAAATAAAATTTTAATCTATTCATTTTAAAATGAAACTTATATTAGCATATCTTTGTTAGAAAAAAAACGTAGAGGACAAATATGAAAAATGAGAGATATATATTTTCTATTCAACTAAGCATGCCTTTATATAGGCTTACAAACATAACCATAGGAATGCCAATGGTTTAAAGCTATAAATGTCATCAAATGCTCATAACTCACATAACTCCTATAACTCAAAAATCACTATTGGTTACAAAAAACTAAAAGTCACAAAACCCAAAAGTCACACTAAATGCACAAATAAAGTTTAATAATGACAAACTTTTCAATCTCCCTCCACCTCCTCCCCCCCAAACTTGATTTGTTACACCTAGTAAACTCCCATTTTGATAAAAGTCTCCAACTTGAGGGGCTTTGTGAAAATGTCCGCCGCTTGGTCTTGTGACTTGATATATTTGTTCCACTTCTTTCTTCGTAACGCAATCCCGAATGTAGTGAAATCGAGTATCAATATGCTTGCTCCTCCCATGAAATACCAGATTTTTGGCTAAGGCAATGGCCGATTTGTTGTCAACAAAAATCTCTATTGGACTTTCTATTTGAAACTTCAACTCCTTCACTAAGTTTCTTAGCTAAATTGCATGACATACACATGAAGTTGCTGCGACGTACTCTACCTCGCATGTTGATAATGTGACTATGGATTGCTTTTTTGACATCCATGTGAACACCGTTTCACCAATAAAAAACACAAACCCCGTAGTGCTCTTTCTATCATTCAAATCACTACTCCAATCACTATCACAATAACCAACAATATCAAAATTGCTAGAAGAGACATAGGAAAGACCATACCCAATCGTCCCTTTGATGTAGCGAAGTATCATTTTTTCCATTTTGCAATGTGTTGCTGTCGGTTCCTCCATAAATCGACTAATAATTCCAACCAAAGAATATCCAGTCTTGTACATGTCAAGTATCTCAAACTTCCAACCAAGATTTTGAAATATGTAGAATTTACCTTCTCTCCTCCATCTTGCTTGGTGATTTTGACTCCACATTCCATCGGTGTTCCAACTGGATTAGCATCATTCATATTGAACTTCTTGAGCACTTCTTTAGCATAGTCCTCTTGGGATATAAAAATCCCATCTTCACCTTGTTTGACCTCGATCCCAAGATAGTAACTCATAAGACCAATGTCCATTATTTCAAACTCCTTTGCCATATCTCTTTTGAACTCATCAAACATGCTAGGATTGTTTCCGGTAAATACTAAATCATCAACATACAAACAAATGATTAGTATGCTTTCACCTTGCATTTTGATGTAGAGGGCATACTCATAAGGACACTTCATATACTTATTCTCTTGAAAGTACTTGTCAATCTTCGAATTCCATGCTCTTGGTGCTGCTTTAAACCATAAAGTGCCTTCTTCAATCGAAGTACTTTATTTTCTTCACCCTTGACTTCATAACCCAATGGTTGTTCCACATAGACCTCTTCCTCAAGAATTTCATTCAAGAATGCCGATTTGACATCCATTTGATGTATCTTCTAATGATTATGGGATGCCAAAGCAATAATCAAACGAATAGTTTCAAGGCGAACAACAGGGGAAAATACCTCATCATAGTCAATGCCATGTCGTTGGCTATTCCCTTTCACCACTAGTCTCGCCTTGTGCCTCTCAACATCGTCATTGACTTTTCTCTTTGTCTTGTATACCCACTTCACTCTGATCGGTTTGTGCCCTTTTGGAAGCTTGGTTAACTCCCATGTGTCATTTTTCTCTATCGCTCGAATTTCTTCATCCGTTGCATCCTTTCATTTTTTGCTTGCAATGACTTCTTGGAAACTAATAGGCTCACAATCACCAAAAAGACAATAGAGAATTATGTCATTTTGATTTTCATTTACCTCATTAAGTTCCTTAGACTTCAAGTTCCTCTTGGGCCAATTTCGTTCTCTGAATCGCTGGATGAACCTTTAGATGATGATCGATCAGTCGAATGAGGTGGCACTGGAATGGGAAAACCTTCACCCATTTCATCCCTGGTCGGCTCATTTTCATCGTCTTCTTCAAAATATGGAAGGAAATCATACTCCTCCTCTTATATATTCCAATCCCAAAAAGCTTCCTCATTCAAAACAACATCAGACTAATCATTACCTTCCTATTCAAAGGATTGTAAAGATGATAACCCTATGAACTTGCATCATAGCTGATGAAGATGAGTTTCTCGCTTCGATCATCGAGCTTGGTCCTTTTTTCATCCGACACATGAGCATATACGATACTCCCAAACACTTTGAAGTGACCAATCCCGAGCTTTCTTCCGTTCCATGCTTCTTGAGGCGTCTTGTCAAGCACACTTTTGGTTGGTGCTCGATTTGTCAAATAAACCACAGATGATCTCAGTCCATCACCGCAATCCACAAGAGCAGAGATCGACACAAAGATGGATGCATTAATACACAATGCGGGCGACATCGTAAAATTTGGGGGTGTACTCTTCCTTATCTTTATTTCAAATTTTGCGCTATCACATTGCATCTCACTTTTCAAAGTTTTATCACCGCATCCTCCTTGATTACTGCAATCATTTAACAAGTAGATAAATTTAGTAGTTCACCGCATGTTGTTTCTTTTCCAAGTATGATTTCAATGATGAACAATATGCTTCTATATCTTTCGTACATATCAGAGTCAACTTAATCTTAAGATAGTCACCTCATGAAATATTTCTAGAAGTTAAGGGTTTGCTAGCTTTCTTTCAAACTCCCTTTATAACGCATTCTATGACCATCGCATGACCTATTTTAATTTCTTTTGGCAATGAGGACATTACCGCATGTTAAATTTGGGGGTGAGGTATTTATTTTCGACCTTGCTATAATATATATATATATATATATATATATATATATATATATACAACTCCACTATCAACGCAATGAGAAACCCATGTTGATAAGAGTTAAGTTGTGAAAGGCACTTACTCGTAGTTGGATGTCCGTATGACACCTGTGGGGGTAAGCCAAAATAAATGTAAGTCACCAGGATCAATGCATAAATCAATAACCGCAACTCTAATGCCAAATTGGTATGAGTTTAGACTGAGAAAGAGTGCATTGCTCATAGTTGGTTGTCTGTATGACACCTGTGGGGGCAAGCCAAAATGAAGGCATCAGCGCAAGGTCAAGAGAAATATATATATATATATATATATAGAAATAAAGGAAATTTTTGTGCAAGGATAAATCATATGACACACTAGAGGAAAATTTTCTTTTTGAAAAAAATCATGCGATGTTCCGGAATTTAGTAAAGTCCTTTTGAAAGTTAAGCTTGCAATTCCTAAGTCTTAGAAATATTTTAGGAAGAGACTTGAATAAGACTTAAGAAAATTATGGCATATAGGATTTGAACGAAGTATCCTTGAGAAATCTAGGGAAAGAACTTTGCGGTTAACTTACTAAAGGAATATTTAGCTTATACTCGAGGACAAGCATTGTTTAAATTTGGGGTGTGTGATAACAGGCAGAAATGCACGTTATCATAGTACTAAAGTCTTAAACAATATTGGATTGCGTTGATGAAATATGTTAAATTGCGTCCATTAAGCATAAGTTCTATAATATTACGGTCGCATGCGTTGGACGCATTAGAGCAGTTGATCTTTATATTTTTGTGCAGAATATGTGTTAACACAATGTAGAGATTGCGATCATAGGAATACATTGGTCGAGCGTAAACTTCACCGCAAGATTTTACGATCGTGCTCGCAAACATTCGCCTAAGAAGAATCACCGCAACTTGGTCAGCACAACATGGTGGGCACATCCGGGTGAAAGGATAATTAAGAACGATGGGACAGAAAGCTGACGGCAGTCGGTTCCAAATTAAGTTGACACCCGATAACGGTCACGAAGTATATTAAGCTTATCGGTGACAATTATCCGACGCATCAATCAGGAATTAAAGCTATCCCATCTATACAACCGGGAGAGAGAAGCTGCCTCTCACCATGGAAACTCTATAAATACCAAGTGCATTCTTCAGAGAAGGGGTTAAACAGTCGATTACTTCATCACTTTACAAGTTCACGCCTCTGTTCATAGTTTCTTTCATTTTAAGGCGGACGCGAGGAAGAAAGTGTGCCGGTAGATTGTTCTGGTAAGCTTGGGAGAGCACCGAAAGCTTCAAAGACAGGGAGAGGGCCGACGCCTATAGAAGCAGGAATATCTTTAGGCCAGAATAGAGCTTCCAGTGTAAAAAAGCCTTGGTCAGCAAGGAATTGCTACCAGGCTCTCTACCCTAAAATTTCATTGGCATTTTGTACTTAACGTATTTATAAGAATGGAACTTCTTTCTCTATACCTGTCCACTCTCTGTGATTCATGCATGAGTGGCTAAATTAGTTGAATGGGTTGAGAAGCATTTAGCTAGCACAACTAGGGAGCCTTCATTCTTTGCAATTATCTTATTTATGCATGCTTCATTCGTCCTTTAGGGATACTCGGGAGAGTAGTCTAAGGACAGGATCTAGACTTGAGAAGGTCAGATCAGAATCTAGGTTTGAAAGAACCAGATTAGAATGCATAAACGAGAGATAGGCACTTAGGAATGAGCACTATTTGTTATTAACACATCGCATGCATCTTAGCAATAAGATAAGATTGTATGCGGTCACCTTACTTCATGCATTTTGCATCAACGCATAGGACAAGAGTAGAGACTTAGGGATAAGCTCTATGGACATTTTTCATTCAACACATGCGTCCTAGACTTAGGAGCACCACATTTACATTGGAAAATGACTTGCTGTGCATGGTAGTAACATGATCGCATGGTCTGACACATTCCTAAGTAACGCTAGCCAAAGATCTTCTCAACCCGTTCATCGCATACTCATTGCATCTATCAACGCAACTTTCGTTTCTCAAATCTGCCGCATTTATTCATTTCTTTTTAATCAACGCAAACAAAAACCAAACACTTTATTTAATTTTCCCGGTTACCGCAAAGTTTTCATAAAATAAATCATCAATGCAATCTATTTTCACAAGTTCCTGTGTTCGACCCTGGACTTACCAGGAAACTCAGAGGAATTTACACTTGAATTCTGTTGGGGAAACTTGAGTGCACAATGCAATCCATCAGTGCATATCACCCATATTCCCACTTAATAAAATAACGCATCAAGTTTTTGTTTCCATTGCCGGAGACTTCGACAAAATAGTTAACGGTATTTTTTTTTATTTCTTTGCAGGACTCTCAATCTCTGGTGAATTACGACCCGGAGATTGAGAGGAATTTTAACGAAGATTGAGAGACTGCCAACAACAATCACAATCCGATAAAGAAGAGATGGCAGAGCAACCTGAAGGAGAAACACCAAATGATAATAATGTCATGGCAAATCTGATTCTGTTGGCAAACGATCGCAATTGGCCCATTAGGGAATATGCATCGCCAAACCTCTATGATTTCTCTCCAGGAATCATGAGGTCGCCCTCGACGAAAATAGATCCGAGATGAAACCAGTGATGCTGCAGATGATCCAGACTGCAGGTCAATTCAGAGGAAGGCATGACGAGGAATCGCATGCCCACCTCCGAAGTTTTATTGAAATCTGCAATACTTTTGTGTTCCTGAACATCTTTACTGAAGAAGTTCGACTAATGTTGTTCCCATTTTCTCGCTGTGATCAGGCTAGGAAATGGGCTTATTTGCTCGAACCAGGAGAGATTACTTCTTGGGAGCAAGTAGTGGAGAAATTCATGAAAAAGTATTTTCCACCTACCGAGAATGCAAGATGAAGAAAGCTTATCACAAATTTTGAACAAGATATGGACGAATCGCTCAGGGATGCCTGGGCGAGGTTTAAAAGGTTGGTCCGAGATTGTCTGCATAATGGGCTATCAGATTGTCTTCAAATGGAAATTTTCTATCACGGTTTGAATCCCGCTTCGTAGATTGCTGCCAATGCGGTAGCCACTGGTGGTCTACTTGACAAAACTTACGATGAGGTGAAGAATATCCTGGACAGCATCTCCAAGAACCATGAAGACTGGAGGAAGAGTGACCAGAGATTGAGACTTAAAGATTCTGATGCACATAACGGTGCTATTATTTCATTACAAAACCAAATGACCGCAGTGATGAATTTGATTCAAAGAATGGCGATCAGCAGCCCAACACCGCAAGATGGGCAAATCAACACAATCAGTCAAAACACCGCAAGGTGTACGACTTGCGGTGATGGGCATGCGATGGAAGATTGTCCGAAAAATCCACAGTCTGTATATTTTGTAAAGAATAAACCCTTTTCAAACACTTACAACCCCCGGTGGAGAAACCACCCCAATTTTGCTTGGAAGAATCAACAACAAAATTTTCAATCTGTGGCGCAAAAAGAAGGGCCACTAGGATTCTTCCAACGCAACAACGGTCAACAGAGCAACCAAACAAGTAGCACATAACAACCACTGCAATCCTCTTCTTTGGAGAGCCTATTGAAGCAATATATAGAGAAAAACGAGACAGTGCTTCAAAGTAAGGCTACGTCCATCCGCAACCTCGAATTGCAAATGGACACATTGTGAGTGAGCTGAAAAGTAGAATGGAAGGGGCGCTGCCAAGCTCTACCGAAATTCCACGCAACCCAGTGGGATCAGGTAAGGAGCAATGTTAGGTTGTGACATTGCACAGTGGAAAGACTATAGGGGGGGGGGGGAGGGGGGAAGGAGCATAGTAGAATAACTTCCATTGCAACTGAGTCTGAGATTGCAGTAACGCAAGGAGAATAAAGAGAAAATGAACAGTGGAACCTGAGGTTGCGTGGACCTCAAAGTCAAATAAAACGGGAACTGTGAAAGTCCAGTTACCACCTTCCTCTCAAAGGCCAAGAAAGAAGAAAAACGAAGAGGTACAATACCAACGCTTCTTATCTATGTTAAAGCAATTACATGTCAACATTCCTTTCAGTGAAGTGATTGAGGAAATGTCTGCCTATGCCAAGTTTCTGAAGGACATGGTAACCAAGAAAAGAGGCACTAGAAAATTTGCCACGGTGGCATTAACACAAAGTTCCAAATACATCATCCCACCAAAGATGAACGATCCTGGGAGCTTCATTATTCCTTTCTCCATAGGAGGACTCTATATTGAGCAAGCATTGTGTGACTTGGGGGCCAGCATAAATTTGATGACGTTGTCAATTTTTAGACAATTAAATGTGAGGCAACTCGTGCTCATATCAGTGACTCTTCAATTGGCTGACAGATCTCTGGTTCATCCAGAAGGTAAGGTGAAGGATGTGCTGATCACGATTGATAAATTTATTTTGCCAGCTGACTTCATCATCCTAGACTATGAGGTCGAAAAAGATATGCCCATCATATTGGGGCGACCTTTCCTATCAACGGGTCGTGCTCAAATTGATGTGCACAAGGGAGAAATCACTTTGAACATAAACAGACAGAAGCTCAAATTTAACATAGTTCGTGCCATGAAATTCCCGGATGAGGAAAACCTGCAAGATTCTGATGATGACCTGAATTCGATTGAAGAAGAAAAGTCTGATGAAGAGTATGAAGAAGAGGATGCTAGCACATCCTTGTTGCCTGCAATGCGATCGCAACAAAAACAAACAAAGAAGAAGAAATGATCGCAATGTAAGAAGTAGAGCCGATGGAAGAAAGAAAAACAACCAACCTTCCTTCGTGGAACCACTAACACTTGAATTAAAGATCCTACCAACCCATTTGAAGTACGCATTTATAGGGCAGAATGAGAAGCTGCTAGTGATAATTTCCTCTACACTCAACAAAGATCAAGAGAATGCATTGATGAGAATTCTCAAGAAACAAGTGCGAGCAATTGGCTGGATGCTCGCTAAATTAGAGAAATTAGCCCCGCGTACTACATGCACCACATTCGTCTTAAGGACGACCACAAAGCAACAATTGAAAATCAACGCAGACTAAACCCTGCGATGAAATAGGTCGTCAAGAAGGAGATTATTAAATGGCTAGATGCGGGCATTATTTATCCCATTGTAGATAGCACGTGGGTCAAGCCCGTGCAATGTGTGCAGAAGAAGGGAAGAATGACAGTAGTCCAAAATGAGAACAATGAATTAATATCGTAAAGAACCGTCACTGGATGACGCATATGTATGGACTATCGAAAATTAATGCGGCCACAAAGAAAGATCACTTCCTTCTGCCATTCATCGATCAAATGCTAGAAAGATTAGCAGGGAACAATTTTTATTGCTTCTTGGATGGATATACCGGGTACAATCAAATCATGATAGCTTCTGAAGACCAAGAAAAGACCACATTCACCTGCCCATATGGGACGTTTGTTTTTCGTCGCATTTTTTATAATTTATTTAAAAAAAATATTAAACCACAACTAAAACAACAAACAAGGTCCTTGTCCTCACAAGAAGAGAGAGGAGAACCAACTAGGAAAAATAGAGTCTCAATAAGTCTTCACACTTTTTGTACAGAAGAAGAAGGCATGACACCAAAACTACCATCATAAATAATACGAGCAAACGAGTGAGCCACAAAATTACAAGAATGCCTACAAGTAATCAAAGAAAAGACACTTACAAGACGTGCAAGCTCTACCCTAGCATCAACCACGTTTTTTGTCTCCAAAAGATTAGCTGACGACTTGTTATGATGACTTTTTTTTGTCCCCACCTCCACCGCTATTTTATTCCCAACCTCACGAAATTTTTTATTTACTCAAATATTCTTAAACCTTTTTAATGAAATAAAATAAAATTTCATAGTCATGAGTTATTTAAATATTCATATATAGGATATTAATTGTAACGACCAAACTCCCTAGGGCTCAAGCTAGGCCGTTACTAAACGCATGTATACATGTAAGTTAAATCGATGTTCTTTTTATAGTGTAATAAATGCTAAATAGATAAAGTAACTAAAAATTTGCATTAAATTCAAATATTTAAAATCAAAGGATAGGGTACCCATAAATCATAAACGGAAACAAATAAGTCTGAAAACAAAACTTAAACAGTAGTCTCAAATTTCAAAACTGAAAATTTAAAACATAAAAGAAATATTAAAATATGAGCGGAAGCATTTAAACTGGTTCCAATGGCTCGATCATGGATTACGCTTGTCAATTGCCGATGCATCTATACCCTTACCTGAAACTACAACATGAGAAAGGATGAATATAAATTACTCAATAAGTAATCCCACTACTGGGGTTAGACTAGACATTTATGTCCTCTAGATGTCTTCCTCTGGTGAGACATAAGTGTCCTTTTTAGTCCCCATGGGGCATATATCAATATGCAAAACTAACCTCTCATCCTACTGTAGTTAACTGTACCCACTACCTCTAGTAAGTCCCATAGGACCCACAACCTCTGGTGATCCCGAAGGAGACACCACCTCTAGTGAATCCCAAAGGAAACACAACCTCCAGTGGATCACGAAGGATAACACCACCTCTAGTGAATCTCGAAGGAAACAAAACCTCTAGTGAACCCCGAAGGATAACATCACCTCTGGTGAATGCCGAAGGAAACACAACCTCTGGTGAATCCCAAAAGATTACACCACCTTTAGTGAATCCCAAAGGAAACACAACCTCTGGTGAATCCCGAAGGATAACACCACATCTGGTGATTTCTAAAGGAATCACAACCTCTAGTGGGTAACTAACTAATAGTAAGGGCGCTACTGCTACTGCAACATCATAGCATGGCTCCATAACATACATGTATATACACCTCAGATTCTCAGATTAAACATAATCTCATAGGATAACCTATACTCGTCTCATGCTAGCATTCAAACATAATCTCATAGAATACACATACTCATCTCATGCTAGCGTTCAAACATAATCTCATAGAATACACATACTCATCTCATGCTAGCGTTCAAACATAATGGAATAACTAAACACCTAGTGTCTGGCCCGTGAGCAGTTCCAGTAGTAAGATTACTTACCTCAAACTTAAGCCCTAAATAACTAACAAGTTTATCTTCTTCTTATAATGGAATAATCTTGGATCAAACTCCTGATACAAATAAAGAATATGCTTAACTCCAAACTTTAGTGTTTAGTTCTAAAACATAAAATCATTCTAAAATTCTCCAAATAACTCACCCAAAAGTTGAAGCTTAAGCTGAACTCACTCTCAAACTTTGCAAACAAAGCCAACCTAAACATAAACCATTATTAAGGTTCCAAATCCAAATTTTACAGCAACATCAACCAAAACAAAATGGTTTTGGAACCTCCAAACTTACAAAAACTTGTCGAAAACGATATCGAACCTACTAGACAGCTGCTTCAATAGTTTCTTAGACCCAAATCTAAAGCAAAAAATAATTCGAATAAGGTAACTTTCATTCCAAAATTAATGGGTGTCCAATCTTCTACCCAAAACTTCACAAAACAGATCTTACCTAAATCCAAGATTCCAGCGAAATCCAGCAGCGACAGTGATGATAGAGATCAGACGATGTGCGGTTGGACGAGTGGCGCTGGTCGGTGACTGGAGCAGCTGGGTGGTTGCTCAGGCGCGTCGGGGTCGACGACAGCGTGGTGCAAGGGAGGAAAGCGACTGGGATGTTGGCTGGCCGAACACTGGACAACCGAATTTGGCGCGGGAGCGGGCTGATGAACGAGGCAGCGCATGGAACTGGCACAGATGACGGCACTCATAACTGGGTTCCTTCCGATTTGTGTTGGGGTTGATGCCTAAAACATTCGTTGGGCCATGTAGTTTGTAAACACTGTATTCAACAAATGCTTGTGATATACTAATATATGATATTTTCTTTACTGTTGTCTATGAAACATGGGGTGTTTTAATTGCTTTACCACAAACCAATAAACTAAGATCCCTGATTGTCGTTGCAACTTAAGCATGTATGTGGAGACAACAGGTGGATCATGCCTTAAGTGATAACCAAAATGGTATGTAGTATATGGATATAGGAGGGAAATCTTATCCTTGTGACACTACGGATGCGGTCCGCTCTGTAGAATAGTTACAAGTGTTGTGACTTGCTATAGATGATTTGATCCTGATCATTCATGTGGAGACATGCGAGCGGGGGCGTCCTATACAAAGGAGTTTATATAAAACCGGACCACAAAATGTTTTAGTCTCGTTATATAACGCCATTCATGATAGAGACTTCATTTCACTAGGATGACAATAGGTAACATGACCTTAATCCTGAGTGAGTTAAGAACTTCTGCCTTTGAGGGCGGTCCTTTGATTTGCATGGGTGCGAGTGGCCAGATTGCCGACTCAAACCTACCACTTTGGGGATTCGTCTGATTTGGGAGCTGAGAACTCAGCTACACAAGATGGAATTCACTTCTTCCCCAAAGTAGGGGCAAGTAGATAGATTGCTCCCTTAATGCCTGATTCCAGGGCTTGAATGATGTGGCGCACACACCTTCTCAAGGCCCGAGAGGTGTCCACACATAGTAGGACTATATTGTATTGTTCATTAGAGGGATTAGTGGTACTTAAGGAGTTAGATGTAACTATAGGGGCGAAACGGTAAATTGGCCTAGCTGTACTTACGAGCATCTGTGAAAGGTAATCGTACTGCCCATCATATTGGGGCGACCTTTCCTATCAACGGGTCGTGCTCAAATTGATGTGCACAAGGGAGAAATCACTTTGAACATAAACGGACAGAAGCTCAAATTTAACATAATTTGTGCCATGAAATTCCGAGATGAGGAAGACCTGCAAGATTCTGATGATGACCTGAATTCGATTGAAGAAGAAAAGTCTGATGAAGAGTATGAAGAAGTGGATGCCAGCGCATCCGTTGTTGCCTGCAATGCGATCGCAACAAAAACAAACAAGGAAGAATAAATGACTGCAACGTAAGAAGTAGAGCCGATGGAAGAAAGAAAAACAACGCAACCTTCCCTCGTGAAACCACCAACACTTGAATTAAGGATCCTACCAACCCATTTGAAGTACGCATTTATGGGGCAGAATGAGAAGCTGCTAGTGATAATTTCCTCTACGCTCAACAAAGATCAGGAGAGTGCATTGATGAGAATTCTTAAGAAACAAGTGTAAGCAATTGGTTGGACGCTCGCTAAATTAGAGAAATTAGCCCCGCGTACTGCATGCACCACATTCGTCTTAAGGACGACCACAAAGTAACAATTGAAAATCAACGCAGACTAAACCCTGTGATGAAATAGGTCGTCAAGAAGGAGATTATTAAATGGCTAGATGCGGGCATTATTTATCCCATTGTAGATAACACGTGGGTCAGCCCCGTGCAATGTGTGCCGAAGAAGGGCAGAATGACAGTAGTCCAAAATGAGAATAATGAATTAATACCGCAAAGAACCATCACTGGATGACGCATATGTATGGACTACTGTAAATTGAATGCGGCCACAAAGAAAGATCACTTCCCTCTGCCATTCATTGATCAAATGCTAGACAGATTAGCAGGGAATGATTTTTATTGCTTCTTGGATGGATATACCGGGTACAATCAAATCATGATAGCTTCTGAAGACTAAGATAAAACCACATTCACCTGCCCATATGGGACGTTTGCTTTTCTCCACATACCGTTTGGCCTCTGCAATGCGCCAAACACGTTTCAAAGGTACATGATGGCGATCTTTTCAGATTATCTCAAGGACTCTGTGGAAATATTTATGGATGACTTCTCCGTTTATGGGAACACTTATGAAGTTTGCTTAGCCAACTTGGAGAAGATTCTGAAAAGATGTGAATAGACAAATCTGGTGCTCAATTGGGAAAAGTGTCATTTCATGGTTAAGAAGGGTATAGTGTTGGGACACAAAATCTCCCGAGAAGGGTTGGAGGTGGACAAAGCAAAGATTAAAGCAATTGAAAAACTCCCACCTCCAACCAGCATGAAGGATGTGCGAAGCTTCTTGGGGCATGCTGGATTTTACAGATGATTCGTCAAGGACTTTTCTAAAATGCACGACCACTGAGTGCGTTGTTAGAGGCGGATAGGAAATTTGAGTTTGAAAATAACTACCTCAACGCATTCAGAGTATTAAAAGATACGCTGATTACCGCGCCCGCACTAATTGTGCTGGATTGGACAATGCCATTTGAAATCATGTGCGATGCAAGTGGGTATGCGATGGGGGTTGCATTAGTGCAAAAGAAGAAAACTATTTTGCACCCCATTCTATATCCGAGTAAAACTCTAAACCCTACTCAAATAAATTATACCACCATTGAGAAAGAACTCCTGGTTGTGATTTTTGCGTTGGAGAAATTTAGGGCATATCTGTTGGCAACCAAGGTATTCATTCACACTGATCACTCGGTGATCAAATATTTTATGACAAAAAAAGACGCAAAGCCGAGGTTGATCAGATGGGTTCTCCTCCTTCAAGAATTTGATATTGAGATAATTGATCGGAAGGGGACAGAGAACCAAGTTGCGGATCACTTGTCCAGACTAGAAAATCCTGAGGTTGACCGCAATGAATCTGAAGTAAGTGTCGTGTTTTCGGACGAGCAGCTGTTCCACAAAAAGAATTGCCATGTATGCTGACATCATTAACTATTTGGTCTGTGAACAATTTCCTGAATATTACACCTACCATCAACAGAAGAAGCTCAAGCATGAATGCAAACACTATTATTGGGATGAGTCAAATATGTATAAAAGAGGTGCAGACCAAATCATTCAATTATGCGTACCAAATGCTGCTCAACAACGCATATTTTCACAGTGCCACGATTCGCCATATGGAGGGCACTTTGGAGGGCAACGCACTGCAGCTAAAGTTTTGCAAAATGGATTCTTTTGGCCTTCATTATTTAAGGATGCTGCACACTGCACAATGAAATGTGATTGGTGTCAACGCACTGACAACATTTCATAGAAGAACGCAATGGCAGTGAACACTATCTTGGAGCTGGAATTATTTGATGTTTAGGAGATTGATTTCATGGGACCATTCCTTCCTTCACATGGAAAGCATTATATCTTATTGGCTATCGATTACATTTCCAACTGGGTAGAGGCAATTGCATGTGCCGCAAATGATGCAACGGTAATCTCCCAGTTCCTCAAGAAAAATGTTTTCACTCGTTTTGGCACTTCCTGTGCATCGTAAGTGATGAAGGATCACACTTTGTCAACCACAATATAAAGGAGCTGCTGCATAAATACAATATCCTAACGTGGCCACCGCATACCATCTGCAAACGAATGGTCAGGTTGAAATGTCCAATAGAGAAATTAAGTTGATACTTAAGAAGGTGGTAAAACCTTTACGGAAAGATTGGGCGATGAAGCTTGATGATGCGTTGTGGGCATACCTGACCGCATTTAAAACATCTATAGGTATGTCCCTCTATGCGTTGGTATTTGACAAGGCATGTCATTTGCCTTTGGAGCTGGAGTATAAAGCATTGTGGGTGGTCAAGAAACTGAATTTTGATTTGAAGAGAGCAGGAGAAGCGCAAAAACTGCAGATGGTCGAGTTAGAAGAATGAAGGGTCAACGTATTGAGAATGCAAAGATTTATAAAGAGTGCACCAAGCGCTGGCATGGTGAACGCATATGCGCTAGAAACCTCCAAGTCGGGCAAAAGGTCTTACTCTTCAATTCAAGATTGCGACTCTTCCTGGGAAAATTAAAATCGCGTTGGTCCGGTTCGTCCATCATCAAAGCAATATTTTCACATGGTGCGGTGGAACTGATCACCGAGGATGGTAGTCGAACATTTTAAGTTAATGGACAACGGATAAATGCATATTGCGGAGGAGATTTCTAGACAGAAACAGTCTCTGCAAAGCTGAAAAACCCGGAATATACCTTACTCAACTCTTGAACATTTAACTCTTTGTCACTTTACAATTATTTGCATTTCACTTATTTTTCTCTAATAATAATAAAAAAAATTATTGTTTTGTTTTAAAATCATTTGACCCTCTCTTTGTCTATTTACAAGGATTATGACACAAGATTACGAAGAAGCAAATGATCTCAGTCCATCACCACAATACATAGGAGCAGAGATCGCCGCAAGGATGGATGCATCAATACACAATGCGGGCGACAACGCAAAATTTGAGGGTGTACTCTTCCTTATCTTTATTTCAAAATTTGCACTATCACATTGCATCTCACTTTTAAAAGTTTTATCACCGCATCCCCTTTGATTACCGCAATCATTTAACAAGGAGATAAATTTAGTAGTTCACCGCATGTTGTTTCTTTGCCAAGTATGATTTCAATGATGAACAATATGCTTCTATGTCTTTTGTATATATCAGAGTCAACTTAATCTTAAGATAGTCACCTCATGAAATATTTTTAGAAATTAGGGGTTTGCTAGCTTGTTTTCAAACTCTTTTTACAACACATTCTATGACCATCGCATGACGTATTTTAATTTCTTTTGGCAATGAGGACATTACCGCATGTTAAATTTTGGGGTGAGGTATTTATTTTCGATCTTACTATAAAATATATATATTAAGAACTCCACTGTCAACACAATGGGAAACCCATGTTGATAAGAGTTAAGTTGTAAAAGGCACTTACACGTAGTTAGATGTCTGCATGACACCCGTGGGGGCAAGCCAAAATAATGTAAGTCACCAGGATCAATGCATAAATCAATAACCGCAACTCCAATGCCAAATCAATATGAGTTTAGACTGAGAAAGAGTGCATTGCTCATAGTTGGTTGTTCGCATGACACCCGTGGTGGCAAGCCAAAACAAAGCAAGGCACTCGGATCAGCGCAAGGTCAGAAGAAAAAAAAAATATATATATAGCAATAAAGGAAATTTTTGAGCTAGGATAAATCATTTGACACCCGGAGGAAAATTTTCTTTTTAAAATAAATCATGCGATGTTCTGGAATTTAGTAAAGTCTTTTTAAAAGTTAAGCTTGCAATTCGTAAGTCTTAAAAATATTTTAGGAAGAGACTTGAATAAGACTTAAGGAAATTCTAGAAGTATCCTTGAGAAATCTAGGGAAAGAACTTTGCGGTTAACTTGCTAAAGGAATCTTTAGCTTATGCTTGAGGACAAGCATTGTTTAAATTTGGGGGTGTGACAACGGGCAGAAATGCATGTTATCATAGTACTAAAGTCTTAAACAATGTTGGATTGCATTGATGAAAAATGTTAAATTGCATCCATGAAACATAAATTCTATAATATTGCAGTCGCATGCGTCCAACGCATTAGAGCAGTTGATCTTTATATTTTTGTGCAGAATATGCGTTAACGCAATGCAGAGATTGCGGTCATAGGAATACATTGGTCACGCAAACTTCACCGCAAGACTTTGCGATGATCGTTCTCGCAAACATTCGCCCAAGAAGAATCACCGCAACTTGGTCAGCGAAACATAGTGGATGCATCCGAGTGAAAGGATAATTAAGAGCGATGGGACAAAAAGCTAACGGCAGTCGGATCCAAATTAAGTTGACAGCCGATAACGGTCACGAAGTACATTAAGCTTTATTGGTGACAATTATCTGGTACATCAGTCAGGAATTAAAGCTGTCCCATCTGTACAACCGGGAAAGAGAAGCCGCCTTTCACCATGGAAACTTTATAAATACCAAGTGTATTCTTCAAAGAAAGGGTTAAGCAGTCAATTACTTCATCACTTTATAAGTTCACGCCTCTGTTTATAGTTTCTTTCATTTTAAGCGGACGCGAGGAAGAAAGTGTGCCAGTAGATCATTCCAGTAAGCTTGGGAGAGCACCGGAAGCTTCAAAGATAGGGAGAGGGCCAACGCCTGCGGAAGTAGGAATATCTTTAGGCCAGAATAGAGCTTCCAGTGTAAAAAAGCCTCGATCAGCAAGGAATTACTACCAGGAAAAAGCCTCGATCAGCAAGGAATTACTACCAGGCTCTCTACCCTAAACTTCCATTGGCATTTTGTACTTAACATATTTATAAGAATGGAACTTCTTTATCTATACCTGTCCACTCTTTGTGATTCACGCATGAGTAGCTAAATTAATTGAATGAGTTGAGAAGCATTTAGCTAGCACAACTAGAGAGTCTTCATTCTGTGCGATTATCTTGTTTATGTCTGCTTCATTCGTCCTTTAGGGATACTTGGGAGGGTAGTCTAAGGACAGGATCTGGACTTGGGAAGGTCAGGTTAGAATCTAGGTTTGGAAGAACCAGATTAGAATGCATAAACGAGAGATAGGCGCTTAGAAATGAGCACTATTTGTTATTAACGCATCACATGCATCTTAGTGATAAGATATGATTGTATGCGGTCACCTTGCTTCATGCATTTTACATCAATGCATAGGACAAGAGAAGAGACTTAGGGATAAGCTCTATGGACATTTTTCATTCAACACATGCGTCCTAGACTTAGGAGCACCACATTTACATTGGAAAATGACTTGCTGTGCATGGTAGTAACATGATCGCATGGTCTGACGAATTCCTAAGTAACGCTAGCTAAAGATCTTCTCAACCCGTTCATCGTATACTCATTGCATCTATCAACGCAACTTTCGTTTCTCAAATCCGCCGCATTTATTCATTTCTTTTTAATCAATGCAATCAACAACCAAACACTTTATTTAATTTTTCCTATTACCGCAAGGTTTTCATTAAAAAAATCATCAACGGAATCTATTTTCACAAGTTCCTGTGTTCGACCCTGGACTTACCAGGAAACTCAAAGGAATTTACACTTGAATTCCGCTGGGGAAACTTGAGTGCACAACGCAATCCATCAGCACATATCACCCATATTCCCACTTAATAAAATAACGCATCACATAGCCAAGAGAGATCTTCATAACACATTTTCAAGCATTTTGGAACATCATTACATATATTCAAAGGAAACATTCAGTTTTTGGTCATGGAGACTTTAGCAGTAAGTCTCTCATGATTATCCCTCAAATATAAACAATTTTTTTTTATTTGAACTTCAAAAACTTTATCTAACAATTATCCTACCTCAATATATTATTTTTTACATTGGGAATGTAATAAACATTTGTGATATATTGATTTTCTCCATTTTTTAACCGAATGATAATTTTACCTATTCTTTTGATGGTGGCCAAAGAATTGTCTCCAAAGGCAATATTACCTTTCTCCATCTCGTTCAACTCCACAAACATCTTGCGTTTTCCACACATGTGATTCGAGGCTCCTGTGTCAAGATATCACATATATCTTGACTTTCTTCTTCTCCCTTTGAAATCATAAATAAGGTTCCATTTTCCTCTGCACAATTGGATTGTTCTTGATGGCCTTTTTATGTGCTAGCGGTTGATCCGTCCTGATGCTTTCGATCAATCGAATCTGTTTGAGATGAGTATCACTCATTCGCATAATATCCATATTTGTTACAATTATAACATTTTACCTGAGATTTATCTCTCCCGGATCTTCCACCATGTCTTCCACGACCTCGACCTCCTCTTCCTCTTGAGGATTCAGACGAGTTCTGAGAAACATTGGTGTTGGCTTCACCTCTTCCACCATGACCTCGACCACCACGACCTCTTCCACGTCCATGACTATTCTCTTCCTTGATTTTGAGTTGGAGAAGTTATTCAACGGTCTCTGTTTACTCCATCCTCCTTTTCTTTTTCTCCTCATAGGCTTGTAACGAGCCTATAAATTGTTCAATTTTCATGCTCTCGAGATTTTGTGTCTCCTTGATCATCGTGGTGATAACCTCGAACTTTGTATTTAGGTTTCGTAGAACCTTCTCTATGACACGAACATCGGTGATTTCTTCACCATTCCGTCTCAATTGATTGACGACAACCATTACTTTTGTGTGATATTCTGCTATCATCTCCATCTCCTTCATTTGTAAAGATTCAAACTCACCACGTAAGGTTTTCAACCGCACCTTTTTCACACAATCGACTCCTTTATGAGTCGATTGGAGCTTGTCCCATGCCGCCTTTAACGTCTCTGCATTGGCGATGGTCTCAAACGTATCTTCATCCACCGATTGATACAAGATATAAAGGGCCTTCTTGTCCTTCTTTCTTGTCTCTTTTAACGCATCTCTTTGCGCTTGATCGACTGTAGCTTCTGCCTCTTGGAAACCGTTCTCCATGATCTCCCACACATCTTGTGCTCCTAGTAACGCTTTTATCTTGATGCTCCAATTGTCATAGTTGAGCTTGGTAAGCATTGGTAGTTGAAGTGAACCTATCCCACCATTGGCTATTTTTCTCTCAATATTTTCTACTAGTTCTAATACCACTATATTGGGAAAAAACATGGAGGACAAATATGAAAAATGAGAGATATATATTTTCTATTCAACTAAGCATGCCTTTATATAGGCTTACAAACATAACCATAAGAATGCCAATGGTTTAAAGCTATAAATGTCATCAAATGCTCATAACTCACATAACTTCTATAACTCAAAATTCACTATTGGTTACAAAAAATTAAAAGTCATAAAACCCAAAAGTCACACTAAATGCCACAAATAAAGTTTAATAATGACAAACTTTTCAACAGTCTTTTGTAACCCTAAATTAATGGTAATAATGTAGAAATGACAATAATTTAGTTATTTTTATTTAAAAAATCGACTTTAGTGATAAAGTAACAAAGCTTAAATTTATTTTATAACAAATTTAGTTTGCCTTTATATTTCTAATTTATCTCTTTTTAAATAATAAATTAATAAGTTTGAAACTTAGTATACTATTGCTTTATATCCTTAAATTATCTCTTTTTCTTATAGTCATGAAATGATCAATTTTACCTTTGAGATTTGCATTTAATAGCATTTCTTATCTATCTGTCATTTTTTATTGTAAAAAAATGAAGAAGGAGATCATGGGAATGAGAAATTGAAAGGAAAAGAAGGAGGAATAAGTAGGAAAGGACAAGTTTTTGGTGATCGTCAGTGGATGACCAACAATGATATGTGTGTATTGGCCGGTGAAGAGAATTTAATGACCATAAGTAGCATGATCGATGCAACACTTCATTCTTTAGAGCTCCAAGAAGAAAGAGTCACTTTCTTATTTTTGAGAGAGTGGAAATGAATAAGAAAGGGAAAGAGGGGAAGAAGAAGAAAGAGGGGGGAAAATAAAAATAAAACCATAGTGACGGGTAGTGGGTGACAAGCAACAAAGAACATTTGACTATCCATGACTAGCAGAATCGAAACCATGCTTTAGCGAGGAAGATCTTAGAATAATAGGGGATTATTATTATTATTTTGTGAAAATAAAGAAGGAAAAAAGAATGAGAAATCCAAGGAAAAAAATTGCTAATGGTCAATAGTCACAGGTAGCCTATCGAGAGCAATTATCAACTATAACCAGCAACCATGCGTTGGTCGAAGACAACCACAATGATCAATTTATGACGGCAAGACGACCGCTCAGTCATCGATAGTCAAAATGGTTAGTCGATCATCGAAGGTCAACATGGTTGGCGGTCGCCAACAGTCATGACGATCAATCGTTGACAATCATGACGTTTGGTCGCCGACTGTTACTACGATCAATTGTTAATAGTTATGAGAGTTGGTTGTTAATGGTGTAACCACAATTGATCGTTTACGATCAAGACAGTCACTTGCCAACGATCAAGACGATCAGTCATCGACGATCAAGACAAACGATCATTAAGGGTTGATTATGAAAGTCGCCCGATGGTCATTAACAACCTATGGATAGAAATTTTTCTCAAACCAATGACATGCAATAAAAAAAAACATATTCCAATTCCATGAATTTAATTTCTTATCCCAAAAATTTTGTTCCAATGACCCAACACATGGATTGGCTTTATATGCCTAACTCTCGTGACTCCATACCCATGGGCCAAATATCCCCTTTAAGGAAGGAGATGACGCCTTGGGCTATGTGCGATACAAAAATAAACTTCTTTTTACCAACTACTTTTTTCTAACATCTTTCCTAATTTTTCATATTTTAATTGTAGGGTCCCATATAGTGAAAAATTCTTTTTGTTGCTCATTTAAGTCTCATCAATTTTATAATACTTTTTAGACCCAACTTCAATTTTAAACATTTTGCCCCTCATTTAATTAATTTTTTTAATAAATCCTTTTTTCCTTTTGAATATTATTTTGCATAAAAACTTTTTCTTTTTAGTTTACCCATTCTAAGTTGCAAAAAAGAAAAAATCTCAACGAAAATTTCAATTGTGAAAAACTACCGAGTATATGTATTGTGACAGCCTTATCAAATAATTTCTCTAGAATTAATCTTACGTGCTAATTTGTAGTACGTTTGTATGGTAGTAACGAACTTTGTGTTTGCAAAGGAAAAAATGAAAACATATTTTAAAGAGTAAATTAGTAGACAAAGAAAAAGCAACAAGCTTTTCTAATTCATTGTAATCTAATAGGCTTAAACTTGATGAAATATATAGTACAATAAGATGCAGTAGGATGAACCTCATATTATTTAGTAGTAAAGTAGTATATAGATAATATATATATATAGACCAAATATTTGAGTGTGTGTCATCATCATCTTCTTCATGAGAGTTCAGGGCGGCCATGGTTACATTTGAAGCTTATACCAGTCTCCATGAAGCGAGGACATTCAGGACAATTTACAATCATAGGAATCCATCCGCTAAATCCAGGAAGTGTCATTCTTTCGCAAGTATGGAATTTGAGATTCAACTCATTGAAGTAATCTCTAAATGCATCAGGGAAAGCTTGTATGTTCATATTTCTTTTCCATTTGTTGAAATCTTTGAGTACTCCCAAAATCAAATTGCCACGCCCAACTAGCAATGGAGCTGATCCAATGGCTAAGATTGCCCAACCATTTTCATTTTCGTACGATATGAGTCGTAGAATATCTTCAGTTGTTTCAGTTGCACTTGATCCTTTTAGTTGACTCTTGATTACGAAGTAACCCCATTGGGTCATCCAAAAACGAGGTGTAAGTGTAAAATCATGGTTCTCTCCTTTGATGTTTCGTCCCACTCGTATGATTTCGAATGTGTTTCCTTGTTCCTTTACGTAAGGGTCGTTCTTAATCTCTACTACTTTCTCTTCAAATTCTTGGATCCAATTTGGATCTTTTCCACCATAAAATATGATGCTCCTCTCTTGATTGACCTAACAAAGATGAAATACTTTTAGCAGTTTTGTCGTTTAAAACAATTATCCTTAAATAATTATTTTATATTAATTAACTAAACGTTAACATCGAAAGCAAAAATAAATAATAGTAAAGACTCAGGAATAAAAGTGCAAAATTTAGAAATCTAGGAACCAAATGAAAACAAAGCTCAAAATTCAAGGTTAAAAATATAACGTTTGGAAACTCTAAAACCAAATAGAAATTATACACAAAACTTAAGAATATAAAAAAAATATTTTTCCTAAATATAATTATATCAATAATTAAAAATTTAAGACGTAAACTATGCATTAAAAAAAAAAAAAAAAGAAGAAGAAGAACAAAAAGGATATGTGGGATTGAAAAAAGGAAATTAAGATAAAAGCACTTACCCAAGTTTGCAATCTTGGTTGCTCAATAAATTTGAAAAGGGTGGATTCAGGCCAATGCTTTCCCAACAAAGCATGAGTTCTTCCATTGGTGAAAGGAAGAGCTTCAGTTCCCCAAACTCTGATCAAATGGATTGCATTTGTGAATTCAACTCTTGATTTTGAGTTCATAACAACAACCAATGGATCTTGTCTAAGTTGCCAATTCTCCTCAAGATATCTCCAACCAGCAATTTTTGTAGTGTATGGCACAATATACCATTTCATTGAAGAGCTTATATATTCATATTTCTTTCTAGCTTCTTCTTCTTCTTCTTGAGATTCTACAGTAATTACAGGGATCCAAACAATCTTGTATTCATCTTTCTTATTCACTTCATCGTAAATTGAATGAAGAGCTCTAATATCATCCTCACTTATATCTAATCCAGAAATTATCAATATCACGTTCTTGTCTCTCAAAGCATCTTCAACACTAACCTGTATACCCACACATATATCTCAAATTAATGTTTATGTAATTAATTCAATCAAATATTATATATATTAATGGGAATAAGGACCTGCATTCTTGTAGATCCATCAATGAAAGGCTTTGCATCAACCTTGCCTTCAATAAGCTTAGGCACAACTAATGTTATCTCAGTGGGAAAATTATCAATGTGATCCACAAGCCATCTATAGAGATCAATTTCCTCTGCAACATATTATATATAAAAACATATGATTTTCAAGTTAGTAACTTAGCATATAGGTATCAAGAACAAATTACTAAGTATTCTTCATACCATCTATATATAGATTTTAACCAAAGAAAAACTTAAGCAGATGGGTTAAGGTTAACTAAAAAATTTGTATAAGAACCCAACAAGGAGAAATCAACATTAATTAATTGGAGAGGAAATGACTTACCAGAGTTCAAACATAAAATTTCTTTGGTTTGATACTATATTAAACTACCAATAAATTCAAAAACTTAATTTGATGTGTTACGATAATTTTAAAAGTGGATAGAAATCCCAAAGAGTGAAAATCAATATTAATTGAGGAAGAAATTACATTGTAGGGGCTTGAACACCATAAAACCTTCGATACTATGTTAAATCACTAATAAATTATTTAAATGAGTGTTGATTAAGTGCAAAAAAAAAAGAAAAGTGTTTATAAACACTTATAGAAAGTCAATCCAAATAGACTTTAAACGTTTTAGTTCATGACTTACGATATTATAACATGATAATCTATCTATTTTATTTGATATATGGACAGATATTTGGCCCTATCTCTACTTCATACAAACGCATGTCTGAAAATAGACCTTGTTGTGCTCGAATGATGTTGAGATGATTCTCAAGTGTAATGAGTATGGAGTTGATCTTCTCAGCCAATTCATTAAGATACTTTTGTGATTGACCCCTGAAAATAATATACATTGTCACCAGATTTGTCTCATAAAAATATGAAAAGGGATTGAAATGATAAAAATTAAGACTCCATTTGATAACCTTTTGACTTCTCATTTTTTTTTTTTTTTAAGAAACATTTGAATTCTTAGTGGGAAATAAATTTACAGGCCTGGTATGGGTTTGTTTATAAACTTAAATTAAGTCTAAAAAAAAAAAGACTTACTCGGTCTGATTCAAATAACTGGAAATCTCGATCCGGGAAGCAACAATGATGTGTATGATCCAATAAGAAACCAAAGGAATTTGGCGAAGGACAGAGGACAATTCGGAAAGCTCTTTGATATCATATTTAGCGAAATTCTTGAGTTGGGAAATGTATTTCATAGCGCGCAAGCAGCTGTGGATCAAACTGTTGGGAGAAAGAAGAAGCTGGCGGTATTTGATGGAATCTAACTGCTTCTTAAGCAAAGGAACTCGCTTAATCATAGCCAATGATTTAGCAAGTGGGTCTAAAAGTGAATAATGGTTGAGATGCCAAATGTCTCCATATTCAGTTGCAAAAGCAGTCAATGTTAGCACTGCTTTTGCCTCCCATGGGTAACTTACCAATATATCAAGAATTTCTAGGGTTGTTTCATGTGCTTTTTCTATTCCTGGAGCTTTGCAAGACAGCTGACACAATAATCAAAATCACATCGAAAACAAAACAGAACTACGTTTAGCCTCTTTTTTTTTTTTTTTTTTTTAATCTTTTCAAAGAAATATAGCATAAATAAATAAAATTATTATCAAATGAGCCTAAATTGCACCTGGCTTGCGACATGGTGAAGGGTACAAAGGGGTGCATCGACAGCATTGACCTTCAAGAAATCATCCGAGAATATCAAACGTCCTTCAGTGCCCTACAAGTAAAAATCAATATTAATTGGGAATGAAATGGCATTATAAGAACAGGGGTTCAAATAATACATAACCTTCTCCTCGAAAATCTTAAGCGGATGAATATTATAGTAATAAATTTGATTACATCACTACTTTAACAAAAGATAAGAAATACGTACTTGAGTAACAGTCTCGGTGATTCGATCAGCAGTTGTGATGATACTTTCAACAAGTGCAATGTAATTGTCGACATCAATCTTGAGTCTATCATCCTCTCGGTGTTTCGTGTAAATGTGAGCGGTGACTGTCTCATCGGACAAGTGCCTTAGGCTTGGGTCGTCCTTGGTGGCTGGATGTTTGGGATGAACCAATGGAGCAATGGGGTTGGAAACTGATAGAGACATGATTTCACAAAACAGAAGAAATTAGAACTTTGTATAAGCAGATTAGAGGGAAGAAAAGAGAGATTTTGTTGTGGCATTTGCTTTGATTTCCACTCTTATTTATAGCACTTTAGAGAACTGAAGGAATTAAAGAGGAGACAAAGTTCAAGGCCAAGGGATAGCTACAAAGACAATACCTAGCTGGCTTAGGGAGAGCTTTAACCAACAAGCATTTAAAGTGGGCCCATATCCTATAATTTGTAGCTTTTGTTTATTTTATGCCAAACAAAGGGCACATTATACGCGTTCATGCATCACGTTTGGAATAAATATCATATATATATATATATTACACTTCTTCGAATTTTGAGTTTAAATTCTATATGTTTCAAAATATTATAATTTTATATTTGAGATTCAAATTTTTTTTTCAGTTTGATCTTTAGATTTTCGGATTTTATATTTTTACTCTCGATTTTTTACTAAATATACTCACTCTTTGTCTTTAGCATTAATGTATTAATTAATTTAAAAAAAATTAAATAATTATAAATAATTTTTAAAAATTAAAATAATTATAATTAATTAAATTTCACTATTTCATTACCATTAAAATTAATTTTAAAATATCATTTCATAATTATTTTTCATCAACATTAAAGATTAGTGTAAACCTTGAAACCTAATATATATAGGTGGAGGTTCATCAAATTTCATTTGAAATTTTCATTTATATATATCTCTTACAAACCTAGATTAGGTGGAGATTTAATTCTAACTAAGAAGGAGAGTAGATTCAACTTTATAGTCAAATATTAGTTAGGTTAACATAAATACACTACAAGAAAAATGAGCTCTTCTGACGCCTAAATCGGTCATCGGGAACTCGGTCCCTGTCTCCAGACGCCGTAAAGCACCGTCGGGAGTTCTTTGGGAACTCCTAACGCCGTAAGGGACTGTTAGGAACTCCAGGCGATTAAAAGAGACGTCGAACTCCTGATGCCTCAAGCTACCCGTCGGGAGTACTCTCGACGCATGAAACAAACCGTCGGGAGTTCTCGAACTCCCGACGCATAAAACAAGGCATTGGGAGTTAGTCGAAGAACTCCTGACACATATATAGGCGTCGAGAGTTCCTCAAACTCCTGACGCCGTATTTAATGCGTCGGTAGTTTGAGGAAGTCCCGACGCCCTACACATGCGTCAGAAGTTCTT